>NC_081184.1:3330337-3488868 GCF_029867415.1 Vicia villosa
GGGAAATTGACAGGTACTCAAGATAGCGGTGGAAGTTTGAAGTGATTTTATGAAGTCTTTAGTTGCTGTTATTCGACTTGGTGTCTTGCTCTGATACGTAGCACTCGGGGGGATAAAGAGATTGTTTTATTTATTATGTTGTTTGCTGAATTTTTAAGTGAACTATGTTTTAAATTGTAACTTAAAGTTACCGTGCAATGATGCTACGACTTGAATTGAATATTTATGAAGTTTGTTGATTCCGCTGCAAGTTAATTATTGAATTTAAACAAAGTGATTTTTAGTAATGATTTGATTATCGTTTTAAATTTTTGTGCTATGTATCTATGAGGGAAGGCAAATAAGCCGTAACTGTTTTTGAAATGACGAATATGTGATACCTCAAATGAACTTGTTTGAAATTTATACTCTGATTTTATTATATTTTTCGGGTAGAATTTGGGGTGTTACACTAGGCTAATGTTAGATCGATAGGTACTAGATATTCAAAACCAAGGACACCGTAACGACACAATGTTCAAAAACTCCCTCCTTATACAAACCAATTCGAATCATGCCATTATAACTCAACCTATATCTCTCTTTTTTTCTTTCACTCTTTTCATTCAAGCGCAATCACATTAAGCCCATTATCCGTACACACACATAGTAGAGAAATCGATTAACGACTATGATCCTTTTTTTTTCTTTAGCAAGAGGTTCTGATATTTAAGCGGTGCAACCTCATTTATCTCTTTGGATGAAAGGTTGAGAGTTAGGATGGATTTGATATGATTTTGAATTATTTTGTCTGACTCATTTAGATTTTTAGAATATAACTTTTTCTGATTCGTCAACAAATGTGAAGGATGTGGAAGGAATGGACATTTTATGATTTGGAAATGGTATATTTGCATGTCTATTGCAAACCCATGTATTTTTTTTGTTTGTTTGACTAGAGAACCATATCCTTTGTTTAAACTAATAGAGATTCTAAAATTGCTGACCTACTTCTAGTGATGGAGTGTTCTTGATGTTTATTTTTAATGACACCTTATTTCTCTCAATTGTGGTTGAGATGAGTTGAGATCTAGTCTTTCTCCTATAGAGATGGAGATTTTTTTGTTTTTGTTTTAAGTTCTATTTGAAATTTCTTTTGTAATGCTTTGGGTGTATTTTTTTTTTTTTGTGTTTTATATTATCATATTGGTATTTCTTGTACTAACCAATAACATTGTTCTTTGTATTTTGATAAACTATTTTTTTTTCTTTTATATATTAAATTCGGCATTAAAAATATAGATTTCATTTTATTTATAAATTTTGTTATATGCATAAATAGTAATAAAAATAATAAGAGATGTGATATTAAATTTATATCTACAAGATTTATATATATTAAAATAAATACTAAAACATTATCAAAATGAAAGAAAATAAAAATAACCAAAAAGAGCCATTTAGATATCAAAATACAAATTTATTCAATTTTTCAAGAAAATTTCTTTACTCACCTCCTAACCTTCTTACCCACCTCTGGCGAAATTACCAAAATACCTCTTATTTCGGAAATACATTTCCGAAAACGTACTTTTATTGGAAAAAAAAAGTGTTTTCGGAAATGCACTTCCGAAAACACGAAAAAAAAGTATTTTCGGAGATGCATTTCCGAAAACACCCCCTTTTTTGAGTTTTCGAAGATGCATTTCCGAAAACACCCATTTTTAGGAGAGAGAGGTGTTTTCGGAGATGCATATCCGAAATATTCCAAGACCAAATTGGTCTTGGAATGTTTCGGATATACACTTCCGAAATAATTTAATAATTATTAAAAAATTAAAATCAAGGTGAATCAATACAATTAATAGGTATAAAATGAAAGTGAATCAATAAAACGAAGGTAAATCAATAAAATTAAGGGGAATCAAAATTTCCTAAACAATTTTAAAGTTAAAAATTATTTTATTAAAATTATTTTAATTATGAATCCGAATAGAAATATATAAATATATAATCATAATTATTAATTTTGTAAGTGAAATATATAAATATATAATATATAATTGTATTTTATTGTGAAAAAAATATAATTGTAACATTTATGTGTTTATTATTCATTATTTATGCACATTTTGAGCATTAGTTTTTATTCTATTTAAAATTAAAACAATTTTATTATTTACTTTAATTAATTGTTTATTATTTATGCACGTATTTTTTATAAAAATAAAATTTATTTATGTGTTAGAAAAAGTTGGAGAGATTTATTTAATTTTATAAGAATTAATTATGATTTGATAAGATAAAAATTATATATTACCAAAAGTAGAAAAAACTATTTTAAGTAAGAATCATGAATCACTAACTTGTTGTTTCTAACCAGTGAATTAAAATAATATCAAAGGTTATAAATGAGTGTAATTATAAGTGTAATATATTGGTGTAATTTGAGCACTCCTCTATATAAATATATAAATATATAATAATTATTATAAATTAAAACACTCATTTCTTTAATTTTTATAATTATTATATAAATATATAATATATAATAAATTTTATAAATATATAATAATTATTATAATTATTATATAAATATATAAATTAAAACACTATTTTTTTAATTTTTTTTATAAATATATAAAAATTATTATAAATATATAAATAAAAAATTATAACTTATTTTGTAAGTGAAATTATTTTAATTTTTTTAATTAAAATTATTTTAAATTTTAAAATATGAATTAGGATAGAAATATATAATAACTATTATTCATAACTCATAAATTATATCAAAATATATAATTATTATTATTCATTATTGATAAATTATATCAAATTTATGATATGTGAATTAATTAATATCCTAAAATTAATTTTTGGAATTTTTTTAGATTTTTTTTGTTGTTTCGGAGATGCATCTCCGAATTAGTCAAAATCCTAATTTTTGGGATTTTTTCGGAAATGCACTTCCGAAGTCTGGAAAAATTTTGAAAAAAAAAATATTTCGGAAATGCATTTCCGCGGGGTAAAATGAGTTTTTCGCTGGGGGTGAAGGTGGGTAAAGAAAAAATCATTTTTCAAATTGATTAGAAGAAGATTACTACATCAACCTAAATTAAATCTAACAAAACAACATGAAAACTATAATTGAACGTGTCGAAATTTTGTCGATGAATCAAATTTATGGAGCATAATAATTACGTATCACCTACGTGATGAGTCCACAACATTCACGCGGTGCACTTCTCTCCACAAAACATAGGGTAACCCTATACCTTTGTTCACGTAACACCAACACTTCACGCAGGTTCATAGATGTAATTAGTACGAATATTATGAGACTCAACACGCAAACAAAAATATACATATCCATTATGAACTTTATATTAGAGTTATATTTATTCATAAAGGTATTGTCTTTTGTTTTTGAGAATAGATTGACTCTCTATAATATTTTGTATTTTTGGTGTAGTTAGGAAATAAATTAATTAGATGAGAGATGATGTATTTAGTTAAGAGAAAGATAAAGATAAAAATATCAAAATCGTTGAAACTAAGAGTAGTTAATCTTAATCTTTGTTTTTTGTATTTAGCGATGATAGTATCTTTGTTAACTTTTGAATTCATGCCCACCACCCACGTGTGAGATGTGGGTGTATAGCAATAGTTTGTGACAATGACTATGTGTGTTTTTGGTGCAACTAACATTTTTTTTTTATTCTTGTTCTTATTTGTAGTTAGTTGACAATTAAATGTTTTTTAGCTGGTTGTGGTAATTTCATATCAGTAAAAAAAATTCAATGACAAAAAAAAAAAGGAAACAACAAAAAATAAAGTTATTAGAAATTGAATTCTCGAAACAAAGTAACTAGCAAATACTTTTAGTTTTTAAATAGATGGGACTCTCAATTGAGCAATTCAATCAGCACTAGCATTATCTTTCTGTAAAGTGTGTACAAGGACAAACTGCTACTCTTTATGAATAAGAGATTGGATATAATCCAACAGAGACGTAAAAGGATGAGTAGATGACACACCCTCTAGAATAAACTTCATTGTCTTTTAAGAGTTAGACTTGCAAATCACATTTTCAAAATCATGATTCCAAGGAATATCAAAGCCATGAGAAATGGCATGAAGCTCGAGATTAATATTAGAGGTGAAACCACAACTTTATTCAAAACCTGTGATCCAATCTCCAGAAGAGTTTTTTAAAAGACAACCAAATATGGCCCTGAATTACCAATGAAACTACCATCTACATTGACCTTTGTCACATTCTCTGGAGGAGGGTGTCAAGACACAAGTTCGGGAGATGATATCTTATTAGAACTACCAAAATTCTGCTTGGCAGAGTGTAAAAGAATAGTTATTTGGCTAAGAATATTCTAGAGAGAGCAACTATTGTCTTTGAAGGATTCGTTACGATATTTCCAAATCATCCAACAATAAATGAGAAGCAAAGGGCCATGATTGGCGATCACATTAATTTTCATCCACTCATATATATCATCCTCGTAGAAATCAATGTGAGATGGAAAACTATTTTTTTCAAACTTACATGGCCTTAGGGCAATCTCTAAGAGTGAGTAAGATGGTTTCATTAGTTGCACCACATCTATAACAAGATGACTTTATTGATATGTGATGAGTGACTCGTATATAGTTGGTAGGAAAATTCTCATGCATGATGATCCAAACAAAATAATGAATGTTTTTAAGTAACTTGTAGTTCCAAATCAAAGACCAAGTGATTGTCTGAATATGAGGTGATTAGACAAAAAAGTTAACCAAGAATAAGCTAATTTGGTAGAATTAGTACATGATACTAATGGTCATTATCAGATCATCATCATCTTTGACTATTATGTTCAGTGACGTCATGTCTTCACTCATGGTGATTCTTGTCACATGTTTCCACCTTTTAAAAGAGGTTACCCATCAATCTTGGGCAATGTCATTTGTTCGTTAGTTAAAACGCCTGCTCAGTCTTGTCCCTTACTGAAGTTATGGGCATTTTTTATGTATCTTTATTCTTGGTTGCTTGATGATAACTAATAAAATCTTGTGTGAGGCGTTCAGTCTTAGAATTTGAATCTCTATAGGTGTTGAATGCAGTATAGGGCAAGCAACGAAAAAATATTTGGAAATATTGATCCGGGAATTATCGTCCTCAGAGATGGAGAGATGCCATTCAACAGTTTCTACGGTTTCGAGCTTGGGTTTGAATGAGCAAAAAGTAAACAAAGATATAGACAAGAAAAGAATAAACACATTCTTAGAAGAGAAATAACTTATCAGGAATGTAAATATATTCACTCTTCACAAACATACACTTACCAACCCGTTATACTCAACCTACGATACTCATCTATGTCATCACGTATCTCTCACATAAGCGTCCATCTCTGGAGCACAAACGAGATCATCTCAAAACTAAGTGTAATACGGTGAACTGACTTTTTAATCAAAATGTCGCGGTAAGCAAGAGTCGCCACCGACTTTTATTTTATCCAAATATCGGAAAGGCTAAAAGAAACAGGAAAACACCTTTTAAAAAGATTTGAGTTCGGGGGGTAATTATGCAAAGGGAAGGTGTAAGGCACCCTTTGCATCCATGGTTTTCCATGGGCTCTTAATTGCTTTGCTCTTTTTGTTTCAGAAATGTAGAAGAAAAAGAATAGGGACTTTAGCTCGTAAATGAGCGTAGCCCTTTTGAAGGTTTATGAGAAAGAATATGAAAAAAAGTTTTAGCCAGAGCAAGGCAGTTAAGAGCAATTACCTTAAACTTATATGATAGGTCTCTTTTAGCCTTTCAGGAGGAAAGGGTCTATCCTTGCCATAGAGGACAGGAAGCCTTTCATTTGGAGGTTGAAGGGTCGTCGAATTATCCTTTGCCATAAGACTGTCCCATGCCATAGAAGGGCAGGTAGTCTAAGGCAAGGATCAGAATAAGCCTTTTCGTTTAGGCAACCAGAAGATACCTCAGCCTTTTTCCGTAGGCAACTTCCGAGGGTCGAGGTCATTTGTGTATCGAAGGAAGCATCATTTAGGGTCGTGACCTTTTATCGAGGCAACATGGCTGAGGTATCCTCGTATTCGAGGGACTTGGCTTATTCTGCAAAAAACAAAGGCAACAGGCAACAAGGCAACAGGCAACAAGGCAACAGAGGGATTACCATAAAAGCGTGCGTGTGTGCAACAATCATGTGGTTCAGTTCAGTTATTTATCTTGTATTAGTGATTCTAATTGATTCAGAGCTGCACTCCCTAAATTACTAACCACGCAGTTATATAAAGCAATAAGGGGAGGGGGAAAATGAAACCAGCGGATTCCCCAACGGGGTTTGACATAAGTAATAATAAAAGAAGAGATTTAGGGTTTAGGGTTACCAATGGCGTAGCTTTGACATTTGACAAACCCTGAAAAAGAAAAATGGCAAACAAGAGGGGGTGAGTGCATTATCGGTTCGGAGACAATTAGGGTTAACCCTAATAAAATAAAGGATAAAGAAATTAATAATAAATAAATAAACAATACTTAGCTTTGCATTTGGATTTGATCTGACATGGTTGACAGTCGGAGGAAGCTCAAAGTTACCCTGAAAAATGGCAAAGGCAGATGATAGGTGAACGTATGCACAGTTCAAGAAATATAAGGGCAAACCCTAAAATCAACGGAAACAAAATAGACCTTGAAATAAATTAATACTTAACTTTATGAAGGGCGTGGCGCATAGTCGGAGTGTATTGGAAAAGCAAACCTGGAAAGGACACAGAAAAATAATAGGTTCAGTGTATTAGAATATTCGTCGTAAACCCTGATTAGGGTACGGATAAAAATATCAAATTTAATCAATTATTGGTTTTTCAACCTAATTAATTAAATCGGTGAAAAATAATTTTCGATTAAATATATGGCCTTTATATAAAATTTCATGATTTATTAAACCAACAATTATAAATAAATTAGATTGATTTAAAATAGTTAAAATTATCCAATAATAACAAATATAAGTAAATAAATATTTTAATTACCTATTATGTTAAAAAGAATTTTTAAAAGATATATAAGTATTTATGAAACAAATAAACAAATAATAATAAAAAATAAAAAATAAAAAGGGAGTTAAGAGGGACTTAGCGTGAATCTTATGGTGTGGTGCTTCCCTGAGTATATGATGCGCTGGCATGACTGGAGACGTTGGATTTGAAGCTGATGTGATCTTGACGGCTGGAACACGGAAGGAGCATCGTATGCGTGCGAAGCTCTAACACACTGGATCTGCAAGTAATGTTACCATGGAAAAAATAAGGAAACAAAACGCAAGAGGCAGGGATCGAACCCCTGCCCTTGCAGACGAACGCCTTTAATACGCTGCTTCACCACTGGGCTATGTTTAGCTAGCTGTTAACAAGATGTACGCATAGTATAATATATTATAAAAAAGATTAATCCCAGATTTCAAACAGCCTTCGCGCCCAGACTGTATCATCTTCTTCATTTGGCTTTTTTTCCAGGGGGCTATACCCACGGTTCCTGTGCGTCACCATAAGTCCCGTGACTTATTATGGCGGATTGGTAACGTGTCTGGGCTTGGTAATGATCGTAGATCACTCAGTGATGTTCCAGGAATATGCTTGGATCTCCAAAACTTCTTCAATCGATCTCCAATTCCAAGAACCACATTCAATTTTCTTTGAATTATATGAGCTCGGTTTAGGATTCCCTTAGGCTGCCAATGCTTGCAAAAAATCCGAATCCTTGCTTCTGAATACATTTGGGCATTTATAGGGATGCATTAGGTCACCAAAAACTGAATGAATCTTGCTTAAATCAAAGATTGCAATCTTGAGAAATTTGGTTTTTAAACTTTTCTAAACTTATTCAATTTCAATCTTTTTCCAACCAATCTTATTTCTCACGAAATTGGATTGAATATATGACTTGAATGCTGATTGAAATTGATTCCCATGTGTATTTAATTCATATCTTGATTTTCCTTTTGATTTATTTGATTTTAACCATCTTTTAAATGAATAAAAATTCATTAATAAATCATGTAATTTCGTGGCAATTGGTTCTTGGGCCTTAGATGACTTGTGGATCAAGATTGAATAAAAATATCTTAGGCCCATTTGCAAAAATATTCAAATTCTTTCACATTTTTCCCTCCAAAATAACCCAACTTTGACAAGGCCTATCTCCCTCAATTTTTTAGGTATGGAAGCGTTCTAGGACTTTTTAGAAACCTTAGAGAGTCCTCTAACCAGTGTCTTTGGTCTCATATCAAAATTATTTTCCATGCTCATTTTATGTCCTTTTGAAAAAGGTGTCTTTTTGTTGACTTTTGAAAAGGACCTATAATGTTTTAGTCCATATCTCTCAAATGAAACATTTTTGGACTTAGCATGTGAGAGACAATTTTGTAGAGAATCAAATTTCCTTCAAAATGAGCTTTGGGTGGGAAATTTCTGATGTTCCATGTGAGAGTTATGGCTGATCAAAGTTCAGTTGACTTTTCCTATACAAAACCCTAATTTAGAAATTTTTTGAATTGTTGATTTTTGATCTTTCCTTAGTGAACCATGATCAATTATTTATCAAATGGTGAATGATACTTCAATATAAGGATCTTGACAAAAAATCAGGAGTTTTGACTTTGCTCTGATCACAGTTGACTTTTTAGGTTAACCAGTCGACTGCTGACTTTCTGAACTTTTAAGTGACCAGAACTTTGAGATAGGCCTTGATACTTGTCATGGAGGTAATATAGGACATGTTGAGCCATATGAGATGCCTTGGAGCCATTGATTCCCTGATTTTCCTTTGAATGACCAAAACCCTAGTTATGAGCCTTTGTATAGGAGAATGTGTCTAGGAGCTTTGTATCTTGATTTGAATTTGAATAGGAGAAAATGTATGAGCAAATTTTGGGGTATGACACTAAGGTTATCTCTAACGCAAAGTCGCGAGAACATCCGTATTCTCGCGTCGACAATCTCTCGCGCGCCGCTCAAACACGAAAGCATTACGTACATATACACACAGTGAATGCTAGCTCTAACTCTATCTCTAGAGTTCAGAACCAACAGATTATCATCCTAAATAAGGATTCAAGAAGTTTATCTCTAAAGCACCTCAAATCCCCAGCATAGAGCAAAAATCCAGGATAGTATCAACACAGATTTGTAAAGCAAGTTAAACATAACATTATAATCGGTAAATATACATAAGATTCAAGTAAATATACAAACAAACCCAACCAAAGAGAAATACACAAAGAAGAAGAGAAATGAACCGAAAATCTCCCCGTTTGTCAGCTCCGTTCGACGCTCAATCTACCCCCGATCATCCTTATGCAACCTCCGAAGTTGTTTTCTAAGCCAATTCTACTCTAAGAATGAAGTTGATGGTGTTGGGACTCAAAAATACCCAACCCATGACCTAAAAATGTGATTTTTGCCCCTTTTAACGAGCTGCTATCTTAGCAGGTCCGCTTAGCGGACCCCCTCCGCTCAGCGGACTCAAAATTGCATCCAGACTCTGATTTGCTCCGCTGGAGCTCCGCTCAGCGGACTGACAGCAAAAGTAAAATCTTGTTTTTGCCATAAGTTGAGAACCGTAACTCCGAATTGCGCCCGGTTCGAAGCGTTGGAAAGCTTATTCAATGCTCTATCCAATAATGAATGAATGGAAACCAAAATGATGATTTTGGTCATCCTTATTTTGAGCTTTATTCTTTGATGAATTGGTAGAATTTGCATTCTTGAAGCTTAGCCTTTGGTCTTTATTACTCAATGCTCCAAAGATGCATGAATACCTATAAAATGGATGAAAAACTATTAATTGGTATAAAAATGAATCAAAAACACGAGTATGCACATATGTACACAAAAGTTAGGATTTTATTACAAAAATCATAAGAATAGAATCGATAAGTGCCACAAATATATACTCAAAATATCGACATTTTGACACTTATCAAACTCTCCCCAACTTGAAACTTTGTTTGTCCTCAAACAATGTCAAATAAATCAAAGAATCAAAAGTAATAAACCAAAGAATCGTGAATCAACAAGTTTTGAAAACCAAAAACAAATGTATGGCTTAATACAAAAACGTATAAACAAAGTAAATACTTACCACTATCCTACAACGACAACATGTAAACGAAACAAATCCTAAGCACAAAAATCATACAAAACATTCTAACACAATACATGCTCACATCATGAATCACACCTAGCAAAAATTCATCAATGGATGAAGAACACACAAAGGTGAGGGACTTTTAACACTCATCCAACAATCTTGCAAACAAAAGATTAAATTATGCATTCATCCAAAAATCACATTGAAGATACAAAAGCAAGAATCACAAGGACTTTTCAAGGTTGTAATGTGGCTTGGTTAACAAACAAGGGATATGTCTTAAGGCTAATCGAAAAAAAAACTTGCCTAAACCTAAGGGAGTGATCAGTCCACAAAGTTCTAAGCAACAAAATCTCGATTAAACTTCTTCCTTAATCACAAGTTTCTCAAACCAATCACAATACTTATTAGCACAATTATTCACTTCTCTTTTCTTTTTGTTTTTCAAAACTTTTTTGCTTTTTTTCTTTCTTTTCTTTTCACTTTTTTTTTTCTTTTTCTTTCTTTTCAACCTCATAGTAACAACCAAATAAGTACACAACCATTTCTCTCCCCAACTTGAATTCAACCACATCATCATAGGAATACTCCCTACTTTCTAAGGCAAGGTAAAAATTCATACCAAAAATCATGGTTGAGGGTTCAAGAAAACAAAGAATCAATCATCCATGTAAAAATGAGAACTAAACACTCAAAGATAAGCATTTAGCAAAAACAACATGGACATTGATAAAAAGGCTCAGAAGGGTTAACAAATGATCACACACTCACAAGGTGAATTGACTATTTGGTTATGGTGGTTGTGCTCAAAATGAAACAAAATGCCTTGATCCTTTTCATGCTTTCATAAAATCAACATAAACAAAAGATTAAGCATAATAAAATCCAGTTAAAACAAAGATTGTGGCCTCCAGCATATGTAAACAATGGAAAGCTTCCTCACATTTATGGTTTGGGAACTAAAGTGATTCAATCAATAAGCAAGTAATGCAAAAGAATGAATGGCATGGTAATTGTACAAATGAGAAGTTTCCTAAACATGCTATGCTATAGAAAGCGATAAATAAGTACCTTGAATTATACACTTCAAAAACAATATCCTACCATACATCCGCAAGTTGAAACACTCAAGCTTTGGAAAATCACCTCAAAAATCTTCGAATTACCAAACAAAATTTGAATACAAACAACCAACAAAAGAATTAGAAAAACAAAACTAATATATACTATTAATTAGCCTTGGTGAGAGTGAGAAAAAGGAGTGAACCAAGTGGAATAGGAACCCCACTGGTACAGAGCAGAAAAACAAAATTCTGCTATGCTCGCTTAGCGAGCTCTGCTCCGCTTAGCGGACATAGCAGAAACAAGAAAAATCAGAACAGGATTTGTTGTTCCAATCACTCACCACTTCACCTAAATACCTCATAAATAGAAATATAAACAATATTTACAACTGTTGGGGTGCCTCCCAACAAGCGCTTGTTTTACGTCGTTAGCTCGACGCCTTTATTGTTTTGGTGTTTGGAAAGTAGCTTCCTCCCGTCCATGGTGACGCCTCACCGTGCAAACCTAAAGAAAGTGTCCTAACCAACCACTTAACAAACGTTACAGTACAAATATATACAACAATTAAACGAACATAAAAACGAAAGTATACAACTATATACACAAACAAACACGTATGTACAAGTATGGAACAAATACAATTATTGTCATACAAAAAGAGAAAATTGGTGAATGTTGGATTCACAAGTTGAAAAGTGAAGATTTTGAATAACAAACTGGTCCGATCTCAACGTATTTCACCAACATTCACCAACAAAGTATACTTGTATGCAAACATATACAAGTAACTATATGGTGAACATAAACAAGTAAACATGTACAAGTAAATATATACACGTGAAACTATACAATATATACGATATATACAAAGCTCAAAACCACGGAAACTATTGCGATGCAATCACAACCATCCCCGGCAACGGCGCCATTTTGTTGAATGCAGTATAGGGCAAGCAACGAAAAAATATTTGGAAATATTGATCCGGGAATTATCGTCCTCAGAGATGGAGAGATGCCATTCAACAGTTTCTACGGTTTCGAGCTTGGGTTTGAATGAGCAAAAAGTAAACAAAGATATAGACAAGAAAAGAATAAACACATTCTTAGATGAGAAATAACTTATCAGGAATGTAAATATATTCACTCTTCACAAACATACACTTACCAACCCGTTATACTCAACCTACGATACTCATCTATGTCATCACGTATCTCTCACATAAGCGTCCATCTCTGGAGCACAAACGAGATCATCTCAAAACTAAGGTTATCTCTAACGCGAAGTCGCGAGAACATCCGTATTCTCGCGTCGACAATCTCTCGCGCGTCGCTCAAACACGAAAGCATTACGTACAGATACCCACATGGAATGCTAGCTCTAACTCTATCTCTAGAGTTCAGAACCAACAGATTATCATCCTAGATAAGGATTCAAGAAGTTTATCTCTAAAGCACCTCAAATCCCCAGCATAGAGCAAAAATCCAGGATAGTATCAACACAGATTTGTAAAGCAAGTTAAAGATAACATTATAATCGGTAAATATACATAAGATTCAAGTAAATATACAAACAAACCCAACCAAAGAGAAATACACAAAGAAGAAGAGAAATGAACCGAAAATCTCCCGGTTTGTCAGCTCCGTTCGACGCTCAATCTACCCCCGATCATCCTTATGCAACCTCCGAAGTTGTTTTCTAAGCCAATTCTACTCTAAGAATGAAGTTGATGGTGTTGGGACTCAAAAATACCCAACCCATGACCTAAAAATGTGATTTTTGCCCCTTTTAACGAGCTGCTATCTTAGCAGGTCTGCTTAGCGGACCCCCTCCGCTCAGCGGACTCAAAATTGCATCCAGACTCTGATTTGCTCCGTTGGAGCTCCGCTCAGCGGACTGACAGCAAAAGTGAAATCTTGTTTTTGCCATAAGTTGAGAACCGTAACTCCGAATTGCGCCCGGTTCGAAGCGTTGGAAAGCTTATTCAATGCTCTATCCAATAATGAATGAATAGAAACCAAAATGATGATTTTGGTCATCCTTATTTTGAGCTTTATTCTTTGATGAATTGGTAGAATTTGCATTCTTGAAGCTTAGCCTTTGGTCTTTATTACTCAATGCTCCAAAGATGCATGAATACCTATAAAATGGATGAAAAACTATTAATTGGTATAAAAATGAATCAAACACACGAGTATGCACATATGTACACAAAAGTTAGGATTTTATTACAAAAATCATAAGAATAGAATCGATAAGTGCCACAAATATATACTCAAAATATCGACATTTTGACACTTATCAATAGGTTGGTATAAGTTGTGGATCCAATCTCTTAAATGCAATATTCTATCAGTATTTTCGAATCAGCATCTCCAAATTTGTTATGCTTGTTTCTTTCCTCTACCATATGAATGAACCTGGTTAGCTCAGGAAATAATACCATTTTTATATTCGTTCCTTAAAAAGGATCTTCGTCAATGCCACATTACATAACTTTATCAAACCAATACTAAGTCAAACACTTTTGTGAATCTTAATATAGTTTTGCTCGTGCTTGGATACACTTATTGTAACACCCCAATTCTATCCAGGCATATAGGTACAAATATCAGAGTATAAAAATTAAATTAAAAAAAAACAATTAGGGCGTTACACTTAAGTAACCACATAACCAAACATAACATACTCGCAAAAGATGCGTAACACAAATAATCAAAGAGAACGGATACACATAAACACCTGAATGTATTCATACATATATAAATGCATCGGTAAACAAAATATCCACAACATTCTTCCAAAATACATCGCATGAGAAGGTATCCAAAATACATAATACGAATGCATCTAAAGGATCAAATATACATCAAAAGGATCCTATAAGCATTATCTACAAAATAAGTGTTCGATCCTCCCCTAGGTGTTACGTATCACGAGCGGATGACACCAAAACGGACGACTACAAAGAGAGCACCTACACTTGCGGATCACCTGCACATTACCCACGAGTAGGTAACATTAAGGCAGAAGGGTGAGAATACAATTCATAATGAAAGCATGATCAATATAGTAATACCCACAATATCATTAAGAATCATATAACAAGATAATCCAATAAGTCAACCACAATCAATATGTAAGTAATGCGGTACATGAATGATAACATAAATTATAAAGACTGACGATGATGAATGAGACTCGACTATGCGTATGCATGTGGTACCAAATCCGGAGTAAAACTCCTCCTTGTCATTATGACAAATACACCTGCCAAGCATTATGCTGGGACTTTATTCCACTCAGGAAGCCCGCAGGCTGTCGTCATCGAGCACGCAGCTCCCACTGATGACCTCTTGCCACTCAGGCTCATTCCATTACCGAGCATTAAGCCCCTACTGGTAACCATGCCCGCAGGCCATCTGTTAACAGCATTCCGCCATTAACGTATTGAAATGTTATGCTGTGCATACAAACGACTCGATTACATAACAACAACAATAATATAACTCGGTCACATATCCTCATCACACCGGTTATATTAATCCACACGGATACATCATCAAAATTGCCACTCAGGCGTTCATATTCACACAGCACACATATACCGTCAAAACATACTTGATTAGCAAATATCATTTCACAAAAATACATTTATGAAAAATTCATTCAACCACTAACACACTCCTCCTTATCATAAAGCATACTCAAGGGTTCTCATAATACTTCAAACGGCGTGTAGAAACGACCCACGGTTCAAAAGATACAACAAAACGAAGTTTGGAAAAACAAAATTTCACACAGTCCGCTTGAGCTCCGCTCAGCGGACCCGGACAGAAAAATCACCAAACGAAAATACAGAACCTCCGCTCAGCGGACCCGGACAGGGATTTCCTGCAAAAGGACCTCCGCTCAGCGGACCCCCTCCGCTCAGCGGACCTGCGTAAACCCAGAAAAACCAGTTCGGCAACAGACCGTCTCAGCTCCCTCTAAACCATTCAAAACCCATTTAAACCTTCATCCCAACACCAATACAACACAAACATGCTATATATACACCTAATCCATGATTATCATATGGTTGGATCATCACATATTATCTTTGACCTATATTTCTTCATAAGCAAGAAAACATGGAGAAATGAAAAACAAACATGATCCATGGGAATATCTATCATCATAGTACACATACACACCACAAAATCAAGTTTATATCTTCAAAACTCACAAAACACACAATTTGCCATTGTTGAGCAAGCTTGGAAAAGAGGAAGAACAAGAACAAAGCATACAAAACTACAAGAACCATACAATCAAGATAAACTATATTCATCCCCCTTACCTTGGTTGGATTCTTGGCTCTAGCTTGGTTTGGATTCTACAACTCTCTTCTTCTCTTTGTTTTCCTCTTCTTTCTCTTCTCTTCCCAAGTTCTCTTTCTTTCTTTCTATCTCAAAATATCTCATTTTCTCTCTATATCAAAATATCTCTTTCTATTTCTCTACTTCTCATTTTCCCCCACTCAACTTTCATAAATTCTAATTTTGGCCCAAATGTCACTAAACATTAATTCTAACCAATTAACACCCAAAACATAATAATTACACACATGGAAAGTAATAAGTAAAATATTAACATAATTAATATTCACCGACTGACTCGACTCGAAAACGGTAAAATTAGGAAAATGTAGCAAACATCACAATTAATCAGAAAAACACATTTACGGGCGTTACAACCCCCCCCCCCCCACTTAAAAGATTTTCGTCCTCGAAAATAAGATTACCTGCTACAAACAACTCAGGATAGGAATCTCGCATCTTGCTCTCCAACTCCCAGGTCAAACTCTCACCTGCCGCACTTAACCATACGACTTTCACCAAGGCGATCTCCTTGCCTCGCAGAGTCTTAGTCTCACGATCTTCAATACGCACCGGTATCGTCTCAACCGTCAGGTTCTCACGCACTTGCACATCATCCATCTGAATCACATGGGACGGATCCGCAATGTATCTCCTCAACTGAGACACATGGAATACATCGTGCAGATTAGAAAGACTTGGCGGTAACGCCACCCGATACGCAACTTTGCCAACTCGCTCCGATATCTGATAAGGACCAATAAAACGCGGAGTAAGCTTCCTCGATTTCAAAGCTCGTCCAACACCAGTCATAGGTGTAACTCTTAAGAATACATGATCACCGGCTTGGAATTCCAAATCTTTCCTTCGCTTGTCATGATAACTCTTTTGCCTACTCTGGGAACTTCTCATCTTCTCACGAATAAATTTCATCTTCTCTGTAGTCTCTCTTACTATTTCAGGTCCGAGTACCATACTCTCGCCCGATTCAAACCAACACAGTGGAGTTCTACACTTACGACCATATAGCGCTTCAAAAGGTGCCATTCCGATACTAGAATGAAAACTGTTGTTGTAAGTGAATTCTATCAACGGAAGATAAGTATCCCACGAACCTCCCTTCTCTAGAACACATGCCCTCAACAAGTCTTCTAACGATTGAATAGTCCTTTCGGTCTGACCGTCTGTCTGAGGATGATAAGCCGAACTCAACCTCAACTTAGAACCTAGAGCCTCTTGCAAACCTTTCCAAAAATCTGATGTGAACCTTGGATCTCTATCCGACACAATACCCAACGGTATACCATGCAGTTTCACAATCACCTTGATATAAATCTCAGCCAACTTCGCAACTGGAAAAGTGATGTTAATAGGAATAAAGTGAGCAGACTTTGTCAACCTATCAACAATCACCCAAACCGCATCGAAACCTCTCACAGTATTTGGTAACCTCGTCACAAAGTCCATAGAGATACTATCCCATTTCCACTCTGGAATATCCAATGGTTGCAACAACCCTGCAGGACGCTGATGCTCCACCTTTGACTTCTGACATACCAAACACGCATACACAAACTGAGCCACATCCCTTTTCAAACCAGACCACCAAAAGTTCTTCTTCAAATCCTGATACATCTTATTGGCTCCCGGATGAATACTCAAACTGCTTCTGTGACCTTCCTCTAAAATCATCTTTTTCAGCTCGGAATCATCAGGTACACAAATTCGACCACGGAATCTCAAAACACCCTGACCATCCACTCTGAAGTCGCCATCATCACTTTGATTTGCCACCATAAACAAATCAACAAGTTTCACATCCATTTTCTGTCTCTCGCTAACGGTCGACAGAAAGTCATTCGTCACTTTCAACATACCCATCTTCACACTACCTGGCGTCAATTCACATACTAAACTAAGATCACGAAACTGCTCCAAAAGTTCCCACTCCTCCGCCATCATAGCGGACATATGCAAAGATTTTCGACTCAAAGCATCGGCAACCACATTAGCTTTACCAGGATGGTAATTCAAGCTAAAGTCATAGTCCTTCAAGAATTCCAACCACCTACGTTGTCTCATGTTCAACTCTTTCTGATCAAATAAGTATTTCAAACTCTTATGATCACTAAAGACCTCGAACCTTGCACCGTAGAGATAATGCCTCCAAATCTTTAATGCAAAAACCACTGCAGCTAACTCTAAATCATGGGTGGGATAATTCTTCTCATGAATCCTTAACTGCCTCGAAGCGTAAGCCACCACCTAACCCCATATGCGATGCATCACAATACACCACAAACGGTTCCTCAGGATCAGGTAAAACCAAAACCGGAGCTGAAGTCAACCTTCTCTTCAACTCTTCAAAATTCCTTTCACAAACTATGTCCCAAATAAACGCCTTACCCTTGCAAGTAAGCTGAGTTAACGGAAGTGCCAACTTCGAAAAGCCTTCAATGAATCTTCGATAATAACCTGCCAAACCTAAAAAGCTTCTGATCTCAGTAACCGATCTCGGAACCTCCCATTGTAGCACTGCATCTACTTTGGATGGATCCACTGCAATCCCGTTACCTGAAATCACATGACCAAGAAAACTCACCTCTGATAACCAGAACTCGCACTTGGATAACTTAGCATACAACTGCTTCTCCTTCAAAACCTGTAGCACAACACGCAAATGATCCTCATGCTCTTCCGGAGACTTAGAATAAATCAAGATGTCATCTATGAAGACCACAACAAACTTATCCAACTGATCATGGAATATGCGATTCATATACTCCATAAACACACCAGGTGCATTAGAAAATCCGAACGACATCACCAAAAACTCATAATGCCCGTACCGAGTCCTAAACGCAGTCTTCTGAATATCTTCTTCCTTCACCCGAATCTGATGGTAACCAGATCTTAAATCAATCTTGCTAAACACACTGGCTCCCACCAACTGATCCATCAAGTCTTCAATCTTAGGAAGCAGATACTTATTCTTAATCGTCACCTTGTTCAACTGGCGATAATCAATACACAACCTCATGCTTCCATCCTTCTTCTTTACCAACAACACTGGAGCTCCCCATGGTGAAACACTAGGCCTCACAAAATGTTTTGCTAGCAACTCTTCCAATTGTTTCTTTAATTCCACTAACTCTGATGCCGACATTCTATACGGCGCCATAGAAACAGGCCTCGTACCAGGAACTAGATCTATGGAAAACTCCACCTCTCTCTTTGGCGGCACATCAGAAAAGTCTTCAGGAAACACTTCGGGAAATTCTCGCACTACTGGAAAATCCCCAACTGCAGCTCGACTCTCCACAGTCAACGATGCAAACACACCAAACAATTGTGCCCCATCTTCTAACAGTCGATTCAACTCCTTGGTAGATAAGACATCAAATTCCACATCCTTCTCAAGAAATGGAAACCTCACCAACTTATGATAACAATTGATATGGACACGATTATTCATCAACCAATCCATTCCCAGAACCACGTCTAACTCGTTCATCGACAAACAAATCAAATCAACAGT
This sequence comes from Vicia villosa, assembly GCF_029867415.1. Taxonomy (NCBI): domain Eukaryota; kingdom Viridiplantae; phylum Streptophyta; class Magnoliopsida; order Fabales; family Fabaceae; genus Vicia; species Vicia villosa. The sequence goes on from NC_081184.1 coordinate 3,349,438, forward strand.
AAAGTCCTTACCGAAGATTGATACCGGACAATTCTTACAAACTAGAGAAATAGTCACCGACCCCATTGCTGGTAAATCGATAACCATCTCACCACCCAAATCGGATAGAACAAGACCTAATCTTTTTACACAATCATCGGCTATAAAACAATGCGAAGCACCCATATCAATAATAGCAATTAAAGAAATGCCATTAATAAAACAAGTACCTCTGATCAGTCGATCACCCTTGTCCGTCTGAGTTCCAGCCAAAGCAAACACCTTCCCACCAGCTTGAACTTTCTTCTTCTGACATTGGCCGCTCATGTGTCCCTCTTCACCACAATTAAAACACACTATTCCCTTGAACGTACAGTCGGATGACAAATGTCCTGCCCTCCCACACTTGAAACATTTCCTCGAGTCATCATTGCAGACATTACTTTTGTGGCCAGGTTTACCACACTTAAAACATACAATCTTAGCAGGAGCATCTCCCCCACTAAACCTTGGTCCATAATTCATCTTTTTCTTACCCTTCCCTCCATCATACGGCTTCCCACAATTCTGCGGACCTTTGTTCCTCTTTTCATTAATCACCTTATGATGAGCATTGTTATCCTCATCATAAATCCTACAGCTGTCCACCAAATCTGGAAACACCCGAATCTTCTGATACCCTACCGCCTTCTTGATATCAGAACGTAACCCATTCTGGAACTTAATGCACTTAGAAAATTCTGCTCCCTCACCAACAAAGTGCGGGTAGAATTTCACAAGTTCATTAAACTTGGCCGCATATTCAGACACAAACATGCTGCCTTGAACCAAAGCCAGAAACTCAGTCTCTTTCTTTCCACGGACATCCTCCGGATAATACTTCCTCAAAAACTCCCTCTTGAACACCGTCCAGGAAATCTCTTCACCGGTTGCTTCTAACCTTGCCAAAGTCTCCAGCCACCAATCATCAGCCTCCACAGCTAACTGATGAGTGCCATACCTGACTTTCTGCTCTTGCGTACAATCCATCACACGAAAGATCCTCTCCATCTCTTTCATCCAAGTCAAGGCTCCCTCGGGGTCATGCGTTCCCTTGAACATAGGAGGATTCTCTCTCTGGAAAGTCGCTAAACTCCGAGACCTTGCATTCTCATCCGTATGCATAGCTTCAGCCATAGCTTGCAATGCAGCAGCAATAGCAGCGTCATTACGTCCAGCCATCTCTAAACTTCATAATAACACCAAGAGAAGTAAGCCAAAAAAAAAAATAACACAAGAATTGTTAGACCAAACAACACGACACTTGGTCGGACAAGACCGACCCGCTCTGATACCACTAATGTAACACCCCAATTCTACCTAGGCATATAGGTACAAATATCAGAGTATAAAAATTAAATTAAAAAAAACAATTAGGGCGTTACACTTAAGTAACCACATAACCAAACATAACATACTCGCAAAAGATGCGTAACACAAATAATCAAAGAGAATGGATACACATAAACACCTGAATGTATTCATACATATATAAATGCATCGGTAAACAAAATATCCACAACATTCTTCCAAAATACATCGCATGAGAAGGTATCCAAAATACATAATACGAATGCATCTAAAGGATCAAATATACATCAAAAGGATCCTATAAGCATTATCTACAAAATAAGTGTTCGATCCCCCCTAGGTGTTACGTATCACGAGCGGATGACACCAAAACGGACGACTACAAAGAGAGCATCTACACTTGCGGATCACCTGCACATTACCCACGAGTAGGTAACATTAAGGCAGAAGGGTGAGAATACAATTCATAATGAAAGCATGATCAATATAGTAATACCCACAATATCATTAAGAATCATATAACAAGATAATCCAATAAGTCAACCACAATCAATATGTAAGTAATGCGGTACATGAATGATAACATAAATTATAAAGACTGACGATGATGAATGAGACTCGACTATGCGTATGCATGTGGTACCAAATCCGGAGTAAAACTCCTCCTTGTCATTATGACAAATACACCTGCCAAGCATTATGCTGGGACTTTATTCCACTCAGGAAGCCCGCAGGCTGTCGTCATCGAGCACGCAGCTCCCACTGATGACCTCTTGCCACTCAGGCTCATTCCATTACCGAGCATTAAGCCCTTACTGGTAACCATGCCCGCAGGCCATCTGTTAACAGCATTCCGCCATTAACGTATTGAAATGTTATGCTGTGCATACAAACGACTCGATTACATAACAACAACAATAATATAACTCGGTCACATATCCTCATCACACCGGTTATATTAATCCACACGGATACATCATCAAAATTGCCACTCAGGCGTTCATATTCACACAGCACACATATACCGTCAAAACATACTTGATTAGCAAATATCATTTCACAAAAATACATTTATGAAAAATTCATTCAACCACTAACACACTCCTCCTTATCATAAAGCATACTCAAGGGTTCTCATAATACTTCAAACGGCGCGTAGAAACGACCCACGGTTCAAAAGATACAACAAAACGAAGTTTGGAAAAACAAAATTTCACACAGTCCGCTTGAGCTCCGCTCAGCGGACCCGGACAGAAAAATCACCAAACGAAAATACAGAACCTCCGCTCAGCGGACCCGGACAGGGATTTCCTGCAAAAGGACCTCCGCTCAGCGGACCCCCTCCGCTCAGCGGACCTGCGTAAACCCAGAAAAACCAGTTCTGCAACAGACCGTCTCAGCTCCCTCTAAACCATTCAAAACCCATTTAAACCTTCATCCCAACACCAATACAACACAAACATGCTATATATACACCTAATCCATGATTATCATATGGTTGGATCATCACATATTATCTTTGACCTATATTTCTTCATAAGCAAGAAAACATGGAGAAATGAAAAACAAACATGATCCATGGGAATATCTATCATCATAGTACACATACACACCACAAAATCAAGTTTATATCTTCAAAACTCACAAAACACACAATTTGCCATTGTTGAGCAAGCTTGGAAAAGAGGAAGAACAAGAACAAAGCATACAAAACTACAAGAACCATACAATCAAGATAAACTATATTCATCCCCCTTACCTTGGTTGGATTCTTGGCTCTAGCTTGGTTTGGATTCTACAACTCTCTTCTTCTCTTTGTTTTCCTCTTCTTTCTCTTCTCTTCCCAAGTTCTCTTTCTTTCTTTCTATCTCAAAATATCTCATTTTCTCTCTATATCAAAATATCTCTTTCTATTTCTCTACTTCTCATTTTCCCCCACTCAACTTTCATAAATTCTAATTTTGGCCCAAATGTCACTAAACATTAATTCTAACCAATTAACACCCAAAACATAATAATTACACACATGGAAAGTAATAAGTAAAATATTAACATAATTAATATTCACCGACTGACTCGACTCGAAAACGGTAAAATTAGGAAAATGTAGCAAACATCACAATTAATCAGAAAAACACATTTACGGGCGTTACACTTATACTCACCTAACATTTCTTTGAAAAAGGAAAAACTTGATTGACCCTAGATTTGTCTCTGTCGATTTCAGCCAACAAATTAGTTATTATAGGTCTACCTCCATCATTACCCCACCATTGTTTATAATTAGACATCATCATGATATTGATGTGGCACAAATGTTAAGGATCTTAAAATAAAACAGTTGTCTTTACGAAAAACAAATATCGAAGATTGCGCATTAAAGAAGCTTGATGAAAGTTGAAGAGTTGTACAACATCACAACCACAACACTAATAATAATGTCATATTATCTAAATTGTTCGAGATCAACAAAATTTCATAAGTTGAGAAAAAATTACCTAAACTTTAATTTTAAAAATAAATAAATATAAAAAAATTTAGTGATATATAGACTAGTCGGAATTAAATATAATATTTCTTCTATACAGTATAAATAAAGAAAAAGTTATTTTTTTTAGTAACAAATGTGCTTGAAAAATTATTGATATAAATATTTATAGGTTAAAATGACAATTAGAAAATTTTTTTTTATCAAAAACGTATTACTTAAATAACTAAATGATTAGATTATTTTGAAATATTTTTATTTTATGTTTTTAATTGAATTAATATTTATTTTTAATAGGATTATTAAAAAAATATTAGACTTTATTTTCTTAAAAATGAAAAATAATTTACAATAAAATTGACGAAAATAATATAAAGTGTAGTTTCATCAATCAAACACGCAATTCCACGCAACAATCCAAGTCTCTGTGCCAAAGTCCCATTTTCTCACTATTTTCTCCTTCTAGAAAGAAATATCATGCATTCTTTGACCTTTGACTCATTCATTCCCATAAATCAAAATAAAATATGAAAAGCTTTTATATTTTTGGAACCGGTGAAATTTTCTTAATTTTAATAAATTTTTTATTTTTTAATAAAGAAAAATGTATGAAATCATAGCAGGAAATATAAGAAGATTATCTGAAAATATTTATTTGTTTTATCTTTTAGTATATTTACTTTTAAAAAAATATCTCTTATAATTTTTATATAATTTATTGTGCCGTATTATATTTTAAAATGACAAAAAAACTTTAAAATGCTAATACATGAAAATAAATCTTTAAAAGTATATTATATTAATTTATTTCCTATAAAAAATATTTTTTTTACTAAGACTATATTGCTTAATATTCATCATCTTGTTGTTACTATGAACTTATCCAACTTTCTAACATATATTTCTAGGAAACTCCCTTTAGGCCAACCAAGAAATATTCCAATGTAGTTTGGTCACACCTTTCCATATATCATCCCAACAACCAATTTACTCGTAAATTATTATTATTATTATTATTATTATTATTATTATTATTATTATTATTATTATTATTATTATTATTATTATTATTATTATTATTATTATTATTATGAGGTTAAAGGTAGTGTACAGTGTAAAATAATTTTACACTGTCATCCAATTGGGATTCACCAATCAGCCATGTCACATAATTTTTTCAAAAATGACAGTATGACTTGACACTTAAGATGATCGTGATTGGTTGACAGTGTAAAATTATTTTACACTGTTAGTAGTGTATATTTTTTTTCTCTATTATTATTATATATCTACTACTTTATTTTTCTTTTTTTTTTATTTATAAATAAATCTTTTTCTTTTCCCAACAAGAGCAACATGTGAAGCTTCACGAAAAGCACTATCTCACTTTCTCTCTCTATTCAATGTTTATAAAATTAAAGGCTCTTTCTTCTTAATAGTCAAGATAACACAACACAAGACAACGTTGTTGTTTTCGTTTCTTTTTCCTCTGTTTTCTTTACTCTCTTCCAAACAACAACATGTCTTCAATCTCACACGGTCTTGTTTTAACAACAGCCATGCTTCTTTCAACCACCGTTCTTTACCTTACTTTCTCTAAGCAAAAATCATCATTTCAAATTCATGAAACTTCTAATTCCAACAACAAACCGATTCTACGATCTTGCTTATACTCAGGTAATTCACAATTCAATTCATTCATAAAAAAAAAAAAATACTCAGTTTTTCACATGAAATTATTTTTATATAAATTATAATTCTTAGTTTTCTTACTTTATTTTATTATTATTTTTTATAGAGGAAAAGAAGAGAGAAAAAAGAAGGAAGAAGAAAAAGGTTAAGTTTTCCGAAAATGTGATGGTGAAGGAAGAAGAAAGTGAAAGTAATGAGGAAATTAAGGAAAAACAGGAGAAGAAGAAAAACAGATTATCGATAAATAAATGCAGAAATGGAATTCATGAAGAACGTGGAATGCCAGCTAATAGAATTGCTTTGTATAATGGAATTTTGAGAGATAGAGTTCAGAGAATGGGGTATTGTCATTGATCATCGTGAGGATTTTAAAAATGGTCCGCGACTGCGAAAACTGCTGCGATAAAACAGGATGATCAGATATCGATACTAATATCAATGGTATGGTTAATTTACACAGCGACGGCCGTAACAACTAAATTGATCGAAATCGTGAAAGCCTTGTGAAAAAAATTAGAAGTTAGAACATGGGAGTGAATTTTCAGGGTATAGAACTACTCTGTTTTTTTTTTCTTTTATTTTTTATTTTATTTTATTTTTTAGAAGGGTGTGTTGGAAATATTTGAAGTCCAAATTGATCGAAAAATGGTTGGGAGTTATAGAGAGGATATTTTTGTAAATAAGGTGAAGAAGTTGGAGAAAAATCTAATGTATTCTTGTGGTTGTAAATAGTTCCTTAGTCTTTGTCCAACTCATACAATTTTAAGAGTGAAATTAATGTATACCAATATCAATAATTGAATTATTTGTTTTTTCTTCTCAACTAGAACTGAAAATTTGGGGAACAAATTGACAAAGTTAATTGATGCATTGGAAGTGAAGGAAAGACAATATTTATCTACATGGTTATTTTTCTTTTCAAGAATCAATTATATTATTCAATGATAGAAATTAATACTCCTTCGGTTAAGAGAGAATAATGCTAACTCAAAATACTTTTATAGGACCAATCCTGATTGACGCTGAACTTTATAGTGAGAATCACGGTTTGATTCCCAACAACTATGATTAGAAAGGGGTTGAAATCCGGTGGGGTGGTGGTTCGATCTCTCGAAACTACGATCGGAAGGGGGCTGAAATCAGGTGTGATGGTGGTTCGATCCCACGCAACTACGATCGAAAGGGATGAAATTAGGTGTGATGGTTGAAGGTAGAGTTGTCAAAATAGGCTAGTCCATACGGGCCGGTCCGTCCGGTCCAAAAATTCATAGGATTTAGGCCTTCAAATTAGAGCCCGTATTTTAAAGGCTTTTTTAGCCCACCCTAAAAGTCCGCTACCCATTAGGGCTAGCACATATGGGCCGTGGGTAGTCTATTAGGCCTGCATTGCTATAAATTTTAATTTTTTTTATTAATTCTTATATTATGTTACTCCAAAATAACTCATTGATTTTTTTGATTTCACTAAATTTTGTCTCTATTCTATTTAATCTGTCTCTTTTAAATATTATACATTAATATACTCAACATTTTTTCCTCGAATTCTATTAGTTTCTATTATGTTAAATATTTTAATTTTTGAATATTATTTTTTACAATTTAGACATGTATTGCATTTAAAAACACATTATAATATTTATAAAAGATAATGTAGTACTTACAAATGTATTATATTTAGAATAATATATTTTTTATTATTTATAATCAATATTACAGATTTTTTATTTTAATTTTAAAAAAAAAATCTATTTAGGGTCGGGTAGTCCGAAGCCTAAACAGACCGAGTAGCTCATTTTGACAGCTCCTGTGAAAGGAGTCAAAGAAGTTATAGTAAATGTGTTTAAATATTTAAAACGACAAATTTAAGCACCTCTAATCTACTTGAAATATTTTTAATATAACATATGAGTGTATTCATTTTATCAAGGAAGAAGAGATTAAACAACCAGTGTTGGTTTGGAACAATTTCAAAAGTTTAAATTTATCTGATGTTAATTTTGGATTTTTAAATAATTTTGAGAGTTCGTGGTTTTCCAAAGTTTTGTATGACAATGAACTTTTGATCTTAAAGTCCCTTATGTCAAAAAAGAAATAAAACTTTCAGTAGTTAGATACATAAAATGAAAAAATAAAAAAAGTTAGATACATGATTGTGCATACATTTAATTTCTAATATAACATAAAAAAAAATTAGATACATAAACATAAAATTTAGATAAGATAAGATATTTCTTCCGTTCCTTTTTAAGTGTCGTTTTAGAAGAATTTTTTTGTTTCTATTTAAGTGTCGTTTTATAATTTAATGTTATAATTTGTTAATTATATTTTTATTTTCTCAATAACTCCATCTCACATTTTTCAATTAGTTATTAGAAAAAGAGAGTGGATGAATGAATTTATTTGAAAAGAGAAAAATAAATAAGGGTATGATAGATAAAGTAATTCTAACAATCCACTATTTTAGTTGAAGAGTTTTTTTTGCTAAAATGACACTTAAAAAGTAACGGAGGGAGTATAATATAAGAACACTAATCTTAAAATAAATTTTTTCTTCCACTTGTAATCTTTGCATGAAAAATGTTGAATCATTGCATCATCTATTTTTTGAATGTACTTATTTATTAAAGCTCTTGAACTAGTTAGTTAATTTCATCGAACTTCGCCCTATGTTGGGATTCATTGGAATCTCAGGTCTTTAAGCATTCTAAACTCATTGTTTTTATGTCATTTTCAATACCATCAATGAAATTTAGAAAGCTAGAAATAATGCTAGATTGAATGGTATGACCACTAATTATAAAATAGCTTCTGCTGCAATTTTCTCTCAAATCTCTCTATCAGGAAGCATATCCAAGCCAACAAAAAAAATCTCAATCAATGATTTTGTTCTTCTTAAGGCTTTCAAACTTACAAATTCTTCTTCCTACCCCTCTCATGGTTAAAGAAGCCATGTTGACACCCCGGTTTTATTGGATCAAAGGAAATACAGATGGTGCCTTAGTTGAATCTCATAGCACTATATCTTGTGATGATTTGTTAAGGGACCATAATGTTAACCATATTAGTATTTTTGTTTGATTTTTCGGTAATGGTAATGCGTTTTTTGTTGAGCTAATGGGAGCAATCCGAACCATGGAGCATGTCGTTTCCTCTAATTGTCGCTGTTTTTTGTTGGAAACTCATTCAATGTTACTAGTTAGATCTATTTCGAAGCCAACTTTTTTTCTTGAAAGATAAGAAATTATAGGAAAACATTCTACTTGGTCTTAAGCATGGAAAAAAATCTGAACCTAGCCTGGCCTATGTTAGGTGTCAAATATGAGTATATTTCCATATAAAAAGTTGAAATGTTCAAGCCCTTTTCGTGCATTTCATAATTAAAATTTCCAAGTTTGCTTGATAATCGAGTTTATATACATAATTGTGGTATTTGTAATATGTTTGTTGATTTTGAAGCAAAAGCATAAGCAAAGTGTCAAAAGCATGTCCAAGGGAAGAAGATAGAAAGCCAAGCAAAGGGGTGTTGTGTCGATTAATTCGCCAAACGAGTAGGTGGCTAGCAGGAGGTGAGTCGTCAGACGAGCAGGGGCGAGCGACGGGTGAGTGGAGAGTGGAAAAGAAAAAGTTCTAGTAGCTACTGTTTTGGGATGATTTGAGCTCACGAGGCATTCTCCGGACGAGTAGGTAGCGAGGAGATTCGCCAAGCGAATTCGTTCAGCCGTCGAGCGAGCAAAGATATTTTATGCCAGCATGGGTATGTCTGTGCAACTGTCACGTAAGTTTTAAAAGAGCATTCACCAAATGACTCACTAAGAGCACTAGGCGATTTTGTTTGGACACATATTTTGTATTTAGGTTCTTTGTTAGATATTTTGGATTCATTCCATCTTTTACACACTTTGTGACCTAGAAAACTCTTGGAGAGAAGAACAAAGCACAAAACTAATTTAATCGGTTAATTATAGCTGGATTTGTACTCTCAATTGTGCAAACATCTTGGATGCTCATCCATCTCTCTTTCATTACATGTTGAGGAAGCTACCATGGCGATGGGTAGCTAAATCTCTTTTGTGTCAAGATTAGAGGTAGTTAACCTAGATATTATGTATTTCTTTTGATATTTTGTGTATGAACTTTATTGATGATCAATATATGATGAAGATCTTTGTTGTTAGTGTTATATGTTTGATTTGAATCACTGTTGAAAGATATTTTTCAAACCATGACCTAAGATATTCATATATCAATGAACAAACTCTAGATATAGATTTGTGAGTTGATATTCACTTGTATCAAGCTCTAAAAGATTATTGTGTTAATTGTTAGCATGAGACATCATCTAGTAGTTAATATGATAATACTCACAATATCGCTTTAGACATAAGCGATATTGAAAGGATACATGATTATATCGATCATGAATAAGTTCATATGCTTCATTAATCGGATATATATGAAATAGGTTAACGAAATTTAATCTTGACATACTTTTTAATCCATAAAACTTCAACTTTTTATCGTTGTTAAATTTACTTTATAACTTATTTTTGATAATTTTACTATCAATTTATCCTTATTAATCTTAAGATAACAAATATAGAGAAATAAACTGAAACCCCTAAATTCATTTGTTCATTTTTTAAACCTTTAAAAATATTATGAGCTCTTTAAAAGTCTTAATGGCCTTTCAACTATCCATTGATACTACTATGTATGTAGCCTCTTTAAAATACTACTATTTAATTTAATAAATGGAAGATGAACCAAAAATGTAAGAAACTTTGTAACTTTGGATGATTGAGGGGTTCATTTTTGCTTGCTTCCAAATAGGTACCAAACTCTCTAAATATACAAGAATACTTTTAATATGCGTGGTTGCTTGATAGAAAAAATATATTAGAAATACGTATATGGAATTCAATGAAAAAATATGTTGAATTTTCTTAAATTTTCAAAGTTGTTAGCTCTTAAAATTTTGGCCTAATCCTCCACACTTTCATATCTATTTTTATTTTTACTAAGATAACTTGTCCACTTTTGACTTAAAAAAAACTAGAATTACTTGTCTACTTTTGACTTATATTTTAATACGCCACTCATTGGTGGCTAAAATGTATTCAAGAGTAGTGTGCCATACTCATATAATTATTCTGAATTCTGATTTTGAGCACGATGCTGTTGTTTTTAGACAGAGAAAGATAATATTTTAGATTTGAATATTCCCCTCAACAGTTCAATAAATAAAGTTAAACAACATGACTTTTTGTCTAATATTTAATATTAAATTCAGATCTAAATATCACTTTCCCCATCATTTCTTCACAAAAATATTTTCTTGGCTAAATTACAATTTTGATCCTCCTATTTTTGTGTTTTCACGATTTTAGTCCCCCTATTTTGTTTTTAAACACTTTTGGTCCCTCATCCTCACTTTGGTTATAAAAAACGCTTATGTGTCACATTTTAAAATACGTTTTTTATCCCTCATCCTCACTTTGGCTATAAAAAACGCTTATGTGTCACATTTTAAAATACGTTTTTTATCCCTCATCCTCACTTTTGGTCCCCCATCCCCACTTGAGGATGAACTACCTATTTTAAAATGTGACACATAAGTGTTTTTTTAAGCCAAAATGGAGATGAGAGACCAAAAGTGTTTAAAAACAAAATAGGGGGACTAAAATCGTAAAAACACCAAAATAGAGGGACCAAAACTGTAATTTTGCCTATTTTCTTTTTACGTGTGAATATAGTTTTTCTTTTTTTACAAATTAAGTTTATAGCATTCTCATGTATACACCATTTTTCGAGGGACAAAAACTGTAATTTAATCTATTTTTTTTTTACGTGTGAATATAGTTTTTCTTTTTTTACAAATTAAGTTTACAGCATTCTCATGTGTACACCATTTTTTACACCTAATACATACATGATATATAATCGTATAGACAATTTATCATATTTATACGGTGAACAATATTTTTTATTAAAATAATATTATTCATTGTCATCTCTATTCTTTTTAAAAATTGACAATGTAATAATCTTTAAAGAGTTAAGACTTATAAGCTTTTGTAATATTGTCTTCAAGATTATTATCAAAGTTTTTGTTAGCCGATTTCGGCTTCTCCTAGACACTTTTATTCAATGTTTTAGAAACCATATCAGTCGTCGTCCTGACAAGGTCACAGGTTCAAAGAGTCATTACTCGAGCCATGGCGTCAGCAGTTGAACTACATGATGGAATAAGATAAAATAGGCTGATTCGTTTAAATATCCGATCTCTATAATAAAATATGAAATCGGATTAAATCACATGATCGAATCTCTAAAAAAATTTAAAAATATCATGATAACTTCGTTTAGAATTCCAAATATTAAGCATATAAGTATGATTTTATCTCATCTTCATTTACAACTCCAAACTAACTTATACAAAAATCAATGAACCTATTGAAAATAAAAAATGAGATCAACAACCAAAAATTAGGGAATAAATGAAGCTCGGCTAGATACACAATTACACTAAACATAAAATAATTAGGAACACTGGAAATTAACAACTAGTTGATGTGGACTATGTTAAAAGGCATAGATTAGAAATCAGCTAAAGTTATAGCAGTTAACATCATATCACAAAATTCTGTATTTGAATTGAAAGCAAAAAAATCAAATCCACAAAACATGGTCACGTGTTACATTAACATTATTATCACTCTCAACATTCTATAAAGATTATTACTCTTCAAATCTCAAACAGTAAACCGCGGGATACCGAGTTCGATTCTTACCGATAAAAAAAAGCGCACAAATAGTAATGAAAACAAAGATTAAGATGTAAGTAAGCAGTCACGTTCAAACTAAGTAGTGAGGATAGGAGGGAGATAATCAGCTTTGGCTCCGAGAATCCGAGCCTTGGTGTCGGGGAAGAATTCACATCCTGGCAGCTCTGTGACATCTCCTTCACTTGAAACTCCAATCGGGTAGCGAAGCAAGTGGCCCGGAAGATCGTGCTCGAGCGTATCGTTGGAATAAAGATCCCAATATTTGTCAGCAATCTGGTTCACCTTAGTGATACATTCTTCACTTTCTGGATGGAGGAATGATTCATGAAGCATGCCAAGGTGCTCGTACCATAATGACATGCGGAAACCGTGGACTTGACCACGCGCCGGCTGTCTTGTAGCCAAATGGTGGGGCTGATAACCTCCCATTGCTATCTCAGAGTCCCTCGCACCGTCCATTGATCTTTGGTTGATGTTGGCCGATCCAACGATTATGTATTCGTCATCGACTACAAAGACAAAAAAAAAAGGTATACGTAATAATGTTAATAAACAAAATCAATTTAGGAGATTAATTTTCAAACTTACCTATCATCATCTTGGTATGAACATAGATCATGAAACGGCGGGCCTGTTGGGCTCTCTCATAATCTGAATCGGGTTCTGGTTTTTCAGAAGGCTCGTACTCTCCTTGTTTCTTTACTTCCCGATTACCAAGGCAGAAGAACGTCAAATATTTTCGAGGATCTTCCTCAATTCCCTTGGCCCTAAGCGCCAGAACGATATCCTTGTACATCATCTCCATTGTTCTCCTCTGCCAATCCAATATTGCTTGAACCGACGCACTTTCCGGAACACCTTCTGGCCACATTGGGACGACAACGTACACTGTGAACCTTTCCTCGGCTTCAATCTTACTAATAATCTTAAGTGAAAGTTCTTTTGGGATTACATGCAAAGCACCAATATCTTCAGGCTTAATATCCCCGGAACTCCAAACAAAAGAGCTTCCGAGGAAATACTGATTTTCGATATAGATAAAGTTCTTTGCGCGTCGAATAGCATTAATGTAAGCATCTTGAATGCTACGATCGATGATATTATCCTTTCCACTAACAAGCCCAGCTCTTGCAGCCTCTTCAGGAGTCTCTGGGAACCCGAAAGCTGCTCCACCGTCAATAGATCGAAACAGCTGAACATTCCATGTCTCTTGATCATCGGGAAACGTTACCGGGGATGGAGGGATAATAGAATCTTCAAGCTCTCTTAGAGAGACAAGTAAATCCTTCCCACCTTGCTTCCTCCATCGCTGCTCAAAGTTAAACAAAACATCCCAAGCGATCGGTCCCTCAAGCCGAGAGTGAATATCATGCCATGGTTCCCTTGGACCGCCTTTTGTGATTGCAGCACCGGGAAAGTTAGGTTGATGAAAGTCATCATGGTGTGCCGTGTCAAGAGTTCTGAAAAGTGAGTGGAACGCAGTATCATATCTTCCATCACAAAGATCGATACCCCCAACAAAACTAACAATTCTTCGCTTATCTGACCCTCTTCCAGGTAGTTCACTGTCGACCACCACAATCTTCTGATGATGAGTAAACATGGTGGAAACTTGTAAATCTTGAACAATGCTACCACCACCATCAGGATTGCGGGGGCATAGGACACAATTAACATCAGTGCCTTCGAAGAACTTTGCGGTTTCTTCATCATGAGTAGCCATCAATCCATCCTTTTTCAACAAATTAACCGAGGTTCTATCATCCCAAACAAGCATCAAAACCCGAACACCTTCACTCGCTTTTTTCTTGAGAAGCTCACCAAGTGTTACGTCTCCCCCAGCCTTTGGTCTCCTAGAGTCCCTCACCAACGAAATTTCAGTATAAACAGACCAACCAGTAATGTAGATCAAGTGTTTCGCATTAGTGATTGCATCAAAAATATCCTCCCAACACCTATGAGGTTCATAATTTTTACCGCCCGAAAGTGATATTTTAGGGACGAAATTATCCGGAACATGAGCATCTTGGTAAAGAGATACCTTGCATCCTTGCCTCTGCGCGAAGAAAGTATAAGGAACTCCAGGGAATTTAGTACTATGAATGCCTCGAGCCCAGCTAGGATCTTTCGTGACATCAAAATATTGCAGCTTCACATGAATCTTCGAACCCTCGGGTATCGGATTTTTTCCCTCATCCAAAATTTCCACCCACCTATCTATTTCCTCACCACCCAAGACCTCCTCGACAGGCACATACGCTCTTCCGATTAAAGTCGCTCCAATAGGATTATCATCTTTCACAGTGAATATGATATTGGAAGCCAAATGAGCACAGTAAATGTGAAAAGACTCGTACCATTTAGGATTAGTATGTTCGTTTTCGATAATTCTAGTCCTTCCCACTCTCGCCTTCTCCAAATCAATAGAAGCGTAGAGTTTAGTAACTCCCTTTCCAATACCAACAGACTCCTCAATGTTTTGCCTGATCTGTTAAAACATATAAGCATAAAAACACAGTTATTAATAACCAATGAGGAAAATAAGAGTGCAGAAACCGGTTATTCTCTTTTCAGTCGGTGCAATGTATGTAAGTGAATATGCACGGATAATTAACATTAGCAGCTTATATACAATAACTAAGTTTCGAGCACGCTTTATTTTTTACTAAAACATAGCTTCTGCTTATAAAGGATGCACAAAATAAAGTTAATGATCATTAGTATAAAATACGTAGATTGAACAAAAGGTAATTTAAACCTATGAAGCATGGACACAGACTCGAACATTGGACACAACACGGACACCGTTAGAAAAAAATCAGACGAAAAATCCGTTACAATTGCAAAAAACAATGTCGTTACGACCGCAAAACACAGTTAGAGCCACGAAATGTCGTTATCACATCGTTATCACATCGTAATTTCAAAAATTTTCAGAATAAGAATATGAAGATACAAATCACATAAAATATTCATTATAAATGTTGTGATTAATTCACACCTTGACGACCGCATTCAGTAACGCAACACTTTTTACCTACTCAAATTATAAAAGTCTTTACGCAACCGCAGCACAGACCGTTATTTAAAACTCCATTCGGGAGTATAAGAAAAATGATGTATATACCAAATTTAAGATCAGATTTGGAATCAAAGTATCATGATCATCGCAGAATCACAGAAAAAAAATCAACAGAACTTTTTATATACAGTATCGAAACAGATCATAGATCCTCCAATGCAAGCATGGTCCACTTCACTTTTGAGCATCAAATCAATCATCAATTCATCATCACCATCAAAAGATTCTTATTCAATCATTTGCAAAACAAATGAAAATGACATACACTTCAAATTCAAAACAAAAGTCAAAACTCAAAAATAACAACTGAATCACCAGATCCAAATAGACCAAATAAAAAAACAATACCTTGTTCAAAAAATGTCCACCACCACCAGCCTTAAGCTGATCAACCTCATAGATGGTAGCATGAAGAGTACCATGAAGATGAATTTGAGCCATTTTCACCTACAAATCAAAATTCAATCAACCCCATTTTTAATCAGATCACATAAACCATAAAAAAATCAACTTTAAGCAATGAAACAGTTAAATCAGATTACAGAATGCATAAATAAAAGTAAGATCATTACAGAATCAAAAGGGTAGCAAGAAAAAAACACAGAGAGAATGAAAAATACAAACTTTTGATGGTGAAGAGAATGTGAAGAGGAAGAAGAAAAAAACCAAAGGGTGAAAGATAGATCCGAGAAAAGAGCAGTGACAATGAAGCATAGAAGAAAGCGAGACTTTGTTTTTAAACAAAACAAGAAAAAAAAGGAAAGATTAAAATATTGCAAAATTTTCAATCTAATTAATTTCCATTTGCTTAAACCATAATCATCGCCTAATTTCACTCTAGTTCATTTCTTTTAATGATATATTTTTTTTTTAATTTAGTAAAGTAATTAGTTTTGTGATTAATTAGAAAAATTAGTAAGGTAAAATTTGAGTAATGACATGTCACTCATTTGTAGTTTTGTCATGCATGGAGATGAAATGTCACTCATTTTTTACATTGTTAGGATTATTTGAAAAAGTTATATAACTTAAATAGAATTAAAAATGAAAACCAATGCATGGTCAAGATCATGTAAAGTCACAATGATATGTGGGCTAAGGATTAGTTTTGGAGTATTAAAATTATGGGAATGAGTATCAAATTTATTTGTACCATACAAATTTATATTTGTGAATTATCTATGTTATTTTTTTAATATTTATATGGGTTTAAGAGCATCTCCAATGTGCAACTTACATTTGAGTTCTTTATGGGATCCACTAAACTACATCATATTAAAAAAAATGGGTCATGTTAACGAGTGCCCCAGGGGCACTCTTTAAGCATTCTAAATAAAGAAAATATTCTTTTAAAAGTTCACCATTTCAATTTTCGATGCATTAATTACACATATTTCCAAGAAAAACTTACTTTTTAAAGCTATTAAAGAGTGCCCCTGGGGCACTTGTTAGCATTTCCCTAAAAAAATTTATTTAATTTTAAATTTAATAAAAATCTAATATGGGTCCCACAACTTTACCTCACAACTTGAGTTGATTGGGTACTACAATCTTTTAGTTGTTGCATTGCAATACAACTCTATTATGACATGGCAAATTTTTTAAATATTTAATTATTAAATTAATGGTACAAGTGAAGAACTCAATAGAAGAAACTACCATTGAAGATGGTCTAATGGATATGCACTGACAGTGTAAAACAGTTTTACACTGTCATCCAATAGAAAACAAGCAATTTGTCATGTCATTAAAATTTTTTAAAGATAAAAGTGTGATGGAATTGGATACATGGTTGTGATTGGTTGACAGTGTAAAACTATTTTACACTGTCAGTGTCAGTGCATCACCCCTTTTCTCTATTTATATTCAATCATATAAAATTTATTTCAGAATTACATACATCTACAATGTTCGAAAACCAAAAATTTTAAAAATAATGAAATATGTTATTTTTGAAATTTGGTTCAGATAAGCTTTTCATTTTATTCCATGTGGTTCTAATTTTTGTGATAACTTGATACTCCAAATCAATTTTGAGACTGCTTTCAAGTTGTTTGATTTTGTTTTCAAATTTGTTAAAGAAATTGATAGTGATGAAAATTGGAAATGCATTGTGAAATTTACGAAACTTCTGTGATGAACATGAACATGTTTATTCTGTTTTGATTTTTCATTGTAATTTACTTCATGATCATCATGCTGGAATATGCTACTCCATTCATATCATGCGATATCTTTATTATCATATTAATGAAACTTAGTTCCTTTTTTTTGCAGGAAGTGTATGATACATATTCTGTCATAAAAACATCCTAGGAAATGAAGTATTCCAATTAAGGTTCCAACCACCTTTTCCACAAAGTTGGTTCACTGGTTCTCCGAAGAAATGAAACCGGTCCGGGTTCAGACCAGAGACTGGTCGGACCAGCGGAGCATGCAGTACTACCAGAGGCTTATTAGAAACGACTTTATTAGCCACAAAGTTAACCTTGGTGGTCCCTTATCAAGGTAGCAAAATGATGTCGTTTAGAAACGACATTACACGTGGATTGATATTGGGACACCGACTACTTCGTTTCTTGTATCATTGGATGCCGAGAGCGATCTTCTTTGGGTTCCTTGTGATTGTATATAGTGTGGATTGTAAATGGAAGAGAAACTAACCGAGTTTTCATGCAAAAGTTTAACAAGTCGCTCACAAATCAAAATTCGAGCGGACAAAAATTAGTCTTGGAAACAAGCATTCATGAAGCAATGCCGTCAAAAAAACCAATAGGTTAGAAAATGTAAATTTATGTTTTAGTTTATTATGTCTATTGTTGAACAAAACGAGTTGTTGTCTCTACCGCTTGTAAATAGACATTTTGAATTTACTTTAAATAATGGGTGTTGCTCCCTTACTTCTGCGTGGGCGGGAGGCGCCCCTCCTTTTCTAACTCGTAAAATAATGTAGGATGATTTTCGAAAGAACCTATATCCTACCAAAGAGTTTGAATTTTCAAATATAGGACATCACATGTTATGGTCAAAAGAAACCAAGATATTGTACCAAATAACAAATCAGAAGTCATAGAGGACATATTGATTTGTCTCGTCTTAACAAAAACTAAATACAAAATTCGATGACATAATCAAAGTACTTATGAATTTTTTTGTGTTTTTAATGATTTAGATGTCAAGTACAAAGTCCGGACATAGACTTGCTATCCAACAAAATCAAGGACCGAGAACACTAAAATATTATCAACTCAACTAGTCGTGAACCTACCGCGCCTATCCGGCTCCATCACGCCAAGATCTACTAGGATCCTCTGGCATCATGTCATTGGGTTTGAAATATTGAAGTTAATATTTACAGTATCTTGTATTATTTGACACACTTTGAGGATTATACACCGTCACATTCTTGTTTGTTTCATTATTTTAGAAATTGAAATTTCGACATTTAAGAGCAAGTTTGCATTCAAAAATATTTTAAGATTCATGTAATTTTTTCCATATTTGTTAAACCTATAAATAATGTTACTTTTTGTTTTAGACTCTTTAAATAAAAATGTTGGTGGAAGATGATGAATTAATCTTGGTTAAAGATGAAGATGATGGATGAATTTGAAGTTTTAAAGATGATAGAAGACGAAGATGGTGGACAAATTTGGATTTTTAGATATGGTGGAAGATGAAGATGATGGATGAATCTCAAAATGCAACTTTTTGGAAATATTTTTTGGTGCATTTAGTTTTTTTTTTCTTTTTCAGATTTGAAGATCCTAGATTTTTTTTCTAGATTTAGATAATAACATTTATGAGTTTAAAATCTGAATTTGATAATTTTTTCTAGATTTGAGGACACCCGATTTTTTCTTAATTTAGTGATTCTAATTATTGATATGTGTTTGAAATCTGGATTTGGTAATTTTTTGTGTTATTCAAAGAAATTTAGATGAAAAGGAAGAAGATGAATATTTTTGATGAACAAAATGAAAAAGTGAGTGTTTGAAAATGAAGAAGATAAATATTTGAAGATGAAGAAGATGAGTATGCAATAGAATCAATTATTCAGATTATTTAAAAAAAAAAATTTAATATAAAGACATTAAAAATTAATAATTAAAACTCGATAAAAAAATTATTAACAGTTATCAGTCATGTGATATATCAATGGCTAAAAATGCAACTTCTCCATGGTGGCTTAAAATCAATTGGACTAGGATAAATGTCACTGAACATTCGTATTGTAATTTTCTTTTTAAAAATGATATAGTACTTTTATATATATTTTTATGACTTTTTTTATCAATAAAAATAAATTTTTAATAATAAAATGTTTGTCTCGATATTTCAATATATATTTTTTCGAAATATTCATATTATGATAGAATATTCATATTAGAACTTTAGCATCTGAAAAAATAACATATTTTCAAGTGATTTATGACTTAAAAAATTAGTGACATACATAGTCTTTTTGTTAGAAATCAATTTTGTAAATACAATATTGACACTACATCTTTTGTACTCTCTATTCTAAAATAAATATCATTTGATACATATTTAAAAAGTGATAAATGAAAGAGATATTAGAGATTTTACCAAACTATTCTTCTAACTATTGGTATGATGATGCATTTAATTTTGATATTCTTTTGGCAACATTTGTTTTTTTCTTGCAGGTATGGGTAGTAGTAGTCGTGGAATTGGTTTTCAAACAAATTAGATAATGCATCTCCAATCAACAGCATTGAAAGATTGCTAGACGACCATAGATTGCACTTGTTTCCAACAATGTAATGTAGTAATCATTTATCTTATTATTCACACTCTGAACTGCATTTCATAATATTTAGCCTATGTTTGGAAAATATTAAAATCATGGTACAAAGCCACGGTAGCACAAAAGCTACTCCTACCTGCTTCTAAAAATCACTGTAAATTGGCTGGTAAACGTGTGGCAGCGACATTCCACTTAGTTTCCAAACATACACTTAAATTCCTTGGTAATCTTCTTATGAGGTTGTTATGTCTCGTGCATATTTTTAGGACAACATATCTACCAAGCATGCTAACGATTCAATTCATGACTTCATCATACCGGAAATTTTTTAGATACAAGTTCACCCTTCAAAACCTCAAATATCTAAGGAGGTTATGTGGAGTGTGTTTGGATGAAGCATTTTAATGAGGTAATGTAATGTTTTGAGGGAATTTAAAATGATTTGTACAAAATGTATTGTTTGGATACAAAAATGAAGAATTGTTAAAATGATGGAAATTTATGGAGTATTTTATGTAAGTTAAATTTAATCATTTTGAAATGACACCAAAAACCAAAGAATTTGAAAATCCTCTAATATTTCATATAATGTATTTGTTACTATTATTTTTTCAAATTTTGCAAATTGGTACTCATATTTTCCAAAATTACAAATTTGACCCTAAAAATTTTCAAAAAATTGCATATTGGTCCTTAATAATTTTTAAATTTTACAATTTGGTCCTTCAAATATTTAAAAATTGCACACTGGTCCCTACTTTTTCAATTTTTTTATTAAGTCCAAAAAAGTTAAATTTTATAAAAAATGACCCCAAAATTCTAAGAATGAATTATCTTAATACTTCATCCAAACAAAATAATTTGCAAATTAATTGATTTCAATTGAATCATTTAAATTACTTTAAATTTTAAATTCCTTTAAAATTTCCAATTACCTCATCCAAACACACTCTTAAGGATCACAATGGAGACTACATGGGTAACTCTTCTTGTGACATTGGCCATAAAAATGCCCTTTTGTTTCTGAGCTAATGGCTGCTATTCTAAAAATAGAGAATGCCATGACTCATCATTGGAATATATGCCTTGGTTAGAGATAGATTCCAAACTAGTGGTGTTTGCATTTAGTAAATCATATCTAATACCTTTGAAGTTAACAATACATGAACACTTCAATCCATTAATTTTTTGGTCACTCACATTTATCGATAAGGCAATCACTATACAAACATGTTAACTAATTTAAACTTAGTTTCTAGTAATTATACGTAGTTGACTAGTATACAAACCATTATAATTATGAATTTCATTAGAAACAAGCTAACTTTTATATCTATTTTCTATTTATATTACGGACTAAAGCACACTTTTGACTAAAAAAATCATCATAAATATAAGGGTACCCTAAATATAAAGTTAGAGAATAATAAATTAAAACTATTAGTTAAATGTTATAATTGAGGGATAAAATTAAAATTGTATTGAATAATAAAAATGACACTTATTTTGAAATAAATATATATTTTTTAAAATATGATAATTATTTTAGACCACTTTTCTATTTTGTGTATTCAGTTTTACAATTTTTTGAAAAAAAAATGATTTTTTTTAATAAATAGAGACTTTGTATTAATTCAAAAATACAAATGAACATACAAGGCGATCGCTTGGATCCAGCCCACTCAGAAGACAAAAGAAAAACATAACGTAAACTGCAACATCATCAGATTAACAATGCAGTATGATATTTTCTTACTATACCAACCTCTATATATAATCTGTTCTAGAATCGTGTCAACTATCTTTGTATTATCCACACTATTACCATAACAAATGTCAGTTACGATATTTCCACACACCATAAGTTGTTTCAGCCACTACCAGTTTCAATAGTCTAGCTTGTTTACTCTTCCCACGTGTGGATGCAAGAATCCACTCCAACTCCTCATTCCACTCTTTTGGTTCCCTCTTCACTTGAATCCAATCAAGAATTTTGGACCCAATTGTGTTCGGCTCAATGCATCCAAACAATAAATGAGTTCTTTCTACTGATATCCGGCCCCCTATTCATGGGAAAGATCTCCAAATCACATTGACTTTTAGTGATAAACAATATAAATTATAAAAAAATATTCTTTTAAAATTTCTGTAAATTAAAATTCCTGAATGAATATTGATACCAATAAGTTTAAAATTGAAAATATATGCTCAAATTTATAATTTAAATTTGTTAAAATTTAAATTTGTTAAAGTTAAGGACCTTTTTGAGAACTCCTGATATTTGAGGGGGTAGGAGAATAGTCAGGGAGAGGGTATGAGGCCGTAGCTAAGACAGAAAATATGCCCAAACAAACTATACCAAATGGCCCAATTTACCAAGTTATCGTTTCTTGAAACGTACCATAATGCTTAAATATACACCTCTTTTTATAAAGAGGGACAAAAAAGAAAGACTCACTCAAAGGTGCATTGGCATGGTAACAAGCCTAGATAAAACTCATTTAGCTCCACACACACATTAATAAAAAAATTAAAAAGATATAACATGTATTCTTGAATTAGTTAAATAATATGTATTTTATGAGTGTGTCTGAATAAATTTTATTTAGGTTTGTTACTATAAGTCTTCCTCCTTATATTGTGTGACACATAAGCACAATTTTTTAAAAGAAAATGTTAGATTAGTAAACAAAATAATCTTAAAATAGAAAGAAAAAATAACAAATTTTCTTTTAAGTCTTCCGCTCTCTTAACCAATGTTTTAAAAATTGACCGATCATCGAATCGGTAAGGATATGAGTCACTTGTTCATTGATCAAACCACTTAATCACTAGTCGAACAGTATGACTAAACAGAATAAAATCTAATAATTCGGTTGAATAAACTAGTCTTTATAACAAAATGATATAATTGTTAAATAAGTCAAATGAGATGACTCGGTCTCTAAAAAAATCATGACAACTAAAAAAATTTAAGAATTTAAAAGTAAAATAATTTCACAAGTTAATTCTTTAAATTCAAATTTTAAACATAGTCATCACACACAACAAAATAGTACAAAATTCAAATTCAATTACGTTTTGAACAAAGTCTAATTGCAACATAAATCGAATAACAAAAAAAATTGTAGTGTATGATAAATTTAATTCCAAGGAAGAAAAGTAGCTTCAATATTGGTCTCCCCTCCTTCATTAAAAACATTTGCATCAAAATCAGACGCAATATCTTTTCTATCAACAATATCATTACGTTGGTTCATATTTTCTTCAGAATTGAGTTGTGTATTATCCTCAACCTCATCCAAATTTAATTGATTTACAATAATATTTATTTAGAGAGTTTAGCAATTAACATATAGTAATAAAGAATGATGGTGAATCTTAGAATGATCACTAATTGTTTCAAAATACACAAAGTCATAATTTTGTTTGTTCTAATTTCTATAAATCATTATAAACAGGGATCTATTATATGCTAAATGAATCAAGATTAATGATTGATAAACGAAACAAAGAAACTATAAATCATAAGATAACTAAATGCACTATAAATCATACAAATCATATGCACTATAAATCAAATTTCAACATATTAAAAAATACAATAATTATGATAGCTATTTTGTAGCCTTAATTTGTAATGAATAAAGACAATATCATTAAATTTCTTGAAAAACGACTAAAGCTTGTCTAAAGACGGCGTATGATAACAAAAGGTTGTGCTTTTAAGCGAGAATGGTAACAGACAATTTAGGGTACGCGAACGAGGAACATTTTCAACTCTCCGACAAGTTACACGAGTTTGTTTTCTTTTAACTTTTAATTTTAATTTAATTTTAAAAAAGATTATCAAAACAGTGTCGTTTTGCTTGAGGAAATAAAAACAAACATTGAATCCGCTAGTTTTTCAAAACCATAGGTTCTCAAATTTTACCGGTATTGACATGTTCCTACTAGTTCAATTGCTTACCTGATCTAACAATCAGACAAGACCGATGATCCTTCTAATTCTCGATATGGACAATTCGATCGACCGGTCCGATTCAACCGCTCGATCCTGTTCGGTTTTTAAAACAATGCTCTCAACACTAAAATAATGAAAAGTGAATAAAAGTAGTTTTTAAGAAGGGAGTGAGAAAGAGATATGAGTAAAATATCATATATTATGTGTTTTTCAATAGTGAACACAAGTCCTCTTTATGTATGAGAAATAATTTGGCCAAAAAAAGAAAGAAAAATGGGTAGAGTCTCTCTCTCTAATCAATTAGTTTGCGACGGTGATCAATTAGGCCTAGTAATTTTGGAAAGAAAACTGTCGGGTTAGAAGCCTAATTGATCAGGTGAAGAATCCACTCTGAAAACCCCAATGTTGTTGTAACTCATATCTAAGATTTAGTGTGAGTGGTAGTTGCAAGGTACATTGAGAATTCTAATATTTTTTGTGAAACTTGTTATGTGTTATCAAATTGAAGAATCAAATTGTAATTATGGTATATGAACACTAACTTTCAGCGAAGAAAAAGTGTAATTTCTTCTCCAAAGGATAATTTTAGTATGGCCGATTGAAGATCGTTGCAGATGAAATTTTGGAATTTCTAACTCCTTTATTAATTCAAAAACACTGATAAGTGAATTTCGTTAGGATTGAGTCAAGACTGATGTGGACAAAATTTTCGAGTGTTTTGGTTCTGGGAAGGCGATTAGTACAAGATCGAGTGAAGATCTTGTAGAGTTGGCAGTTCTGTGATCTGAGTTTAATAAAAGGAAAATTAAGATTCATATATGTGTTGCTTAAGCTTGTGGTATTAAGTTTTTCAGTAATGTTTGTGATTATCTATTATACAAAAATATTGTGTATTAATTTTTGAAATAGTTGAAGACATTGATTAATGTTTGTGATTATCCTAAATATTTAGTTGAAGACCTAAATAATTTACATTGCAAATGAGAAAAACGCACCAAACCAGTGTAAATATCGGTGTACAATTTTCTCTATTCCTCTATTTTAAAATTCTATATAGTTTTCATGTTCATATGTTTTTATTGCTTTCTATTATTGTATGAGTTTAAGACTTTCTTCTAGAATTGTATGTCGTTAGGTTTATCGTTCATAGCATTTTGATGTTTAAGCTTAGGTTTATGTTAGATCTTGTCTCTTAAACATTCTTCATGCTTATTATATATGTATAAACATGTAATATTAGATTCTCTCTCGATTAATATAATTCCATTAAAAAACCTCATTGTGAATCGAATTCAATTAATCAATGCATTATATATTAGTGACTTCTTCAATCTGCTTTTCATTATATGTTCTGATCATTAAGAAATTTGTGAACTCGATCCATAAAGCAAATTTTCTAAAAACATCCGCTCCCACGCACTTTGAAAACTATGATTTTGAAAACCTTTTTGAAAATATTTTTTAGTGGGGAAAGGTTTATTCATCCTTTCCCCTTATAAGCCATTATACTCTCATTTTTCAACCAACAAATAAGAATACTTTTGAGTGTAAACATTTTTTAGAGCCAAGTAAATTTGGTGCAATAGGTATTAGAACTTACTTTACAACTAAGAATACCAACATTATAAATCCACTCCATATGCTTAATATGGTTTCTTGTAAAAGTATTGGCTTTTCCGAAAACATTGTTGTACTAAACTTACCCAAACTCAAGTCATTCTCATCTTGATTGGCAACTGGCAAGGCAGTCATTAGAGGAAAGGATTGATGGCATAGCCAATACACAATGATAAAATCAAATGCAATGTTAGAAATTGAATGAGACATATTTTTTATCCATGTTCTATATTAGAACTACCATGTTATTTCTCCAAAGTTACAAAAAACAAAGGGGTGCAAGAATGGTGTAATTTATAAGATTCTTTTTTTCACTTGAGATGAGATTGTTAAGATAAAGTAGGTAGTGATAGTGGAAGATACCTGTCTAAATCATCCATCAAAATTTAGACAAGGCAAGTGTTAGGCAAAGATTGTCCAACCAAGCAATGACCCTAAGCAATTAATTGTTAACTCTTCATTTACTTTTGTATCGTGTGTTTAATAAGTAAAATGACAGGGTATGTCTCTAGGTGGTTGATACAGAACGTGAATATCCCACTTTCACTCAATTCATTTCACATTGGATTTTAACAATGGCTGTTGATCAAGTTGCTAACAATACACCTTATACTTCACGAAGACCATAGCGATTGACGGATATCAAAAAATCAGTCAAATGGATATATATATATATATATATATATATATATATATATATATATATATATATATATATATATATATATATATATATATATATATATATATATATATATATATATATATATATATGAGGGCGTATGATATGAGAATGACATATTTATATGAGAATGTGAGAATGAATCTGAACCATTGAATTTTAAAATAAATGGTGGAGATTATGAGTGAATCTTTTTTTTCTCTCTCCTATGTTTTGAAATAAATGATGTAGGAGAGAGAAAAAAAAGATTCACTCATAATCTTCACCATTTATTTTAAAATTCAATGGTTCAGATTCATTCTCACATTCTCATATAAATATGTCATTCTCATATGATATGCTATATATATATATATATATATATATATATATATATATATATATATATATATATATATATATATATATGATCAAATGACACCAAAGTGTGAAAGTTTAATTTGACACCAAATCACAACAGTTAAAAGAATTGATCATACAGTGATACAAAATAGCTTATTTTTTAGGAGAAAAATATGTTATATATTTTTTATTACATTTAGTATCACTGTTTGATCAATTATTCTAACGATTGAGATTTGTGTAAAATTAAACTTTGACATACTCTCCAACAAATGGTATTAGAGTCATGGTTGGATTCTCTAGCGGAACTAAAATGAGATTTTAGTATGGATAAATGCTAGTAGATTATAGTATGGAAAGACCCTATTGATATGGGTGAGCTAGACTTGCAGGGGAGAATGTTGAGATTCAAGTGTAAGTAGAAATGGAGAATGTTGGGCAGAAACAAATTCTAGTATGGATATAGACTAGTGATATAGGTGAATTAGACTTGTGGGGGAGAATGTTGAGATTCAAGTGTAAGTGGAAATGGAGGAAATTTTCGATAAATACGAGAGGTGTATCATACTCCCATTGTTTTAAGATTTTCGATAGCTATGTTGTGTTAAAGTCTCTTCGATTTTAGATGTTTAGTCCATCGACACTTACACTTGTCTCTAGACTCTCCAACAAATGGTATCAGAGTCATGGTTAGGCTTGAATGGAGAGTGGAAGCGGGATCCAATATGGATAGAAGCTAGTTATGTGGGTGAATCACCATTGTAGGGGAGATTGTTGGGATTTAAGTGTGAGTGAAAATGGAAGAAAAGTTTGGTAAATACAAGAGGGGTCTCATAATCCCATCGCCTTAAGGTTTTTAGTGGATATGTGATATCAATGTCGCTTGGATCCTAAACGTTTAGTCAACCAACATTTTCGGCGCTCCTCAAATTCCCTAACAAATGTCATTAGAGTCATGGTTTGGTTCGATGGAAGAGTAAAAGTGAGATCCAATACAGATCAAAGCTAATGATGTGAGTGATTCATACTATTGAAAGATATTTTAAATTTAAGTGTGACTGATTAAGTCCGCGTCAATTAAAAATGGAAAAAATATTGGATATGCAGGAGAAAAGATTCATACATTCATTGTCTTAGCGTTTTGATAAATATATGATGTCAAAATCTCTTGAATCTAAATATTTAACTTATTGGCATTTCTATCGCCAGTCAATTAACCCAACACAAAAATATAACACTAGTTTATATACAATGTTATTTCTATATTTATTAAGGATCAATGGAGTGGAGCAACCTTCTCTCCTGCCTTTGTGTTTGACTCAAATATAAATTTGACACACCGGTTATTGAAGGGTGGTTGAGTACTCCATGAGTTAATTTATGAAAGTATTTATTATTTTGTGATTTATCGTCTCTTTTCTCTTCTATTACTAAATTTCTCCTATAATAATAGGTAATGATATTTCATAGTCAATGTTATGTAAATACTTTATTTCATTTTCGAATATCTAAAATATGACACTTTAAAAAAAATGTTTACATTTTGTTAAAGGATTTTTTTTTTAATATGGTCCCTATATTTTTTGAAATGTTCAAATTATCATTCTAAAATTTTAAAATTACAAATTATTTCCTATTAATTTATAAAAATTAAAAAAAAAATTCAAAATTGACAAACTAATTAATTCCTATTTTTAAATTTTAATTTAATCCAATTTTTTTAAATATATCCATTACTCCAAAAATTAAAAATTAAAAAATTTAATACTTTATTAAATAAAAAACTATAAATAATTGAACTTCAATTGAATTATTTAAACTAATTAGAATTCTTAATTACTTAAAAAAATTCAATTACTTCAATCCATATTTTTTATAAAAATAAAATATAACAGTAATATTAACACACTTTTAACACCTAAAATAAATATCTTAATCTATTATTTATTATCTACTATTTATCTATTAAAAATAAATTAAATGAACTATTTAAGTTGCTCCTTTATTATAAATTATTTATAATAAAAAAAGACATTTAAATACACAAGTAATGTTTATTTTTTTCATTCTCGTTTTATATTACAATATGTCGCGTGTCTAATTTTCACAATCTACTATATCTAACTCTTTTTAAAATTGACATGACATTCATTTTTCAAACGGTAATAATTAAATTACAATAAAATATTATATCTACTCATTTTTTCTCTTGATTAAAATTTAAAATCTCTCTCACACTTCTTTTTTTTTCAATATTTATTTATTATCACTAAAAATCTAATAATTTATTTTTAAATTTTAATAAAGATAATAATTTATTTTATCTCACGAGCCACTATCAACATAATATCTATTTTATTTTAATCAACATTTGCCTTAATTTGAAAAACAAAATCCTTATTTTTGTTATTAATTTTCGTCTCCATCTCATGGTTACTTTTTTTCTTTCTGTATGATTATTTAATAAAGTTAAATTAATATAATTATTGTTCATTTTACAATTATAATGTATCAAATAATTTTTTTATCTCATGAGTTCAACATAATATCTATTTTATTTTAATTAACAATTTATCTTGATTTAAAAGACAAAAAATTTATTTTAAAATATCAAAATTTACTTATTTTTCTTTCTTCCTTTCATGAGTCATTTTCTTTATTTTTCCATAATTATTCAATACAATCGAATATATATAATTATTTCTCATATTATATATATATATATATATATATATATATATATATATATATATATATATATATATATATATATATATATATATATATATATATATATATATATATATATATATATATATATATATATATATATATATATATCAAATAAATTTTCTATTTCACGGGCCACTATTAGCCCAATACATACTTTATTTTAATCATCAATCACCTTAATTTAAAAGATAAAATTTTTATTTTAAACAGTAAAATAAAATCTTCTCACAAGTCTTTTTGGGCAAATTCGTAGGTACCTTAAATTAGGCATGGTAACGGGGCGGGTCGGAGACGGTTATTACCTCCCCTGAACCAAATCCAAATTCTCAAACAATCTTCGTTCTCCGCCCCACATCCAAACGGGGATGGAGAATTCAAACCCAAACGGGTTCGGGTTGGATTCGGGTATCCCCGTCCCTCCACCATCTATTTAGTGAAATCAATTTTTGTAATATTATTACTTTTTTTTTTCAAAATCAAATTACATTATAAATAATAAAATAATACAATTTCAAAAAATTTCATCATGCATTTTAAATATTTTAAATAATAAATACAATTCAAAATATCAAAACATATGCCACATATTTAATAATCTAAATTATCAAAAATAAATAACAATGTACATAATAAAATAAACGGGGCGGGTTCGGGGGCAGGTTCGGGATGGGTGAAGGTACCGATATCCAACTAAATTTAAAAATACCGGAGTAATCACTTTTTTTGTATTTTAATATAATTGAATTTGTATAATAATTATTCATTTTAAAATTAATAATCAATTTTAAATTTAAATACGTATCTAAATATAATTTATACGTATTTAATAAATTTACTAGTGCAGTCCAATAGATATCTATCTAGAGAAATGATATGCCTACACTTAATTTGACATCTACACCGAATGAAAATACGGTCCAATATACTCTTTGCCTTTTATTTATTATTTTATGCATGTTAGAATTTGTGTCACACAAGAAATGAAATCAAATTAATACGATGTAAGCATACGATGTTATCATTTTGGTGTAATGATAGCATTGCTCATCTAACTAGTATTTAAAATAAAGTGCAAACACATCTAACACCTAAAACAAAATGTGTCATGATGTTCTTTCTGATCCACATGAAAATTTGTACCTTAACTCATGTAAAAGATTTTCTACACAGAGACACAAAAAATGTTAAAGTTGGATAGTTGAAGTAAAGTACTAGAGCTACATGTGCAAAATGTGCAAATGTGTAACGTGATCCCAACCTGTAATAAAGGCAATGAACATACAATGGTAGATTTGAGGAACCATGCACGTTACATTAGAGGTTGTTCTATTTCTATACCCCGCTAGCTATAAATAAAGCTAACACAAGGCAATGGAATTTGTACTTTGGTGTGATCCATTGCATCAAATGAGCTGTTACATTTTTCTATTGCCATGATAAACTGTCACACAGTGCTCTCTACTTAGTTAGGTACTTACTTGTTTTGAGAATACTAACCTTGAGATATAACATGCTATGCTATAGTTTTATGTAACTGGACCACTGTACTGCTACAGACATGGTGATCAGAATAAGAAGACAGAAACTAAGAATATTTGTAAAGATGTACAATAACTTTTACAAGTAAAAACTTCTTTATCTGTGCTCTTTCGAACTTTTTACAAATAAATATATATATATATATATATATATATATATATATATATATATATATATATATATATATATATATATATTGTGTTTTTTCATAATATTTAATATAAACAGGTTTAATTTTGTTGGAAATAAAGGATAATATATGTTAACAAAAAACAGTTATTACATAGCGATCACAAAGGGTCCAACTACACCTTCAAACTCTTTCTCACCAACATTAATAAGAGGCTGGTAACATGCTCTCGGAGTTTAGGTCTTATTCACAATCTATACACTAATGTATCAATAATCTCTTGTCCTATGTTTATGTCATTTACAATATAAACAAATATAAACAAGTTGTTGTTGATATTTAACAACTTCTTCTATTAAAAAAAAAAACTACTATACAAATTTGTCTCTTGAGTAATTTGATATAATCTCTATTTAATAATTATATATTTAATAGTTTTTTTGTATAAGATAGACTAAATTAATCTATCTGTCAAATTAAAAAGTCTTATTATATTGAGATGTCTTTAACTTGGTAGACCGTTTGGCTCTAGTGTGTCAGATGTGGTGAGATGCCCGTCAATTTATTTTTGGGTTGAGTTTCTTTATGGTTATGCTTATGCAGTGAGGTTGTACTTTAGAGATGAACATATTATATCAGTTATTTAAGTACAACAAGACCGATTAAACACACCATTTTTGCTCTTGTGTTACATCCTCTTATTCATACGACCATATGAGATTCAAAGGAGGTGGCTAAAGTCGTTGACATCATTCAGGAGATAAGTCCAAAATTGGGCCGTGAATTGAATATTCGTAAGATTGAGATCTTTTGGTCTTTGTGTGATGGTAGTAAAATTTGTGCGGGGTTATTCCCTTCGAACAGTTATGGAATCTACATAATGATTTTCTTTTACTTCGATCATGTACGGGTATTGTCAAACTATTTCTTGGCCTAAGAATGTGTCAACCAATTCACATGGAAGAGTAGAATATTTGGTTTGATAAACAGTTACAAAGGTAATTAATGAAATCATGGTTGGTTAAGGTCTTTTCTTCGAGGACCTTCAATCGATAATAATTTTTTATGTATGAAAATTTCACTACTTCACACCGATGTTAATTATTATACTAATGAATACTATTTAAGGAAATATTGGGTTACAAACTCAACAATTTTATTTTCCTAAATATTTTACACCCTTTTCTTATCACAAGAGGCTCATGTTGAATTTTTTTCTTAAAATATATTTTATTGCAAAAGTTAGTTTTTGGTTCGACCAATATGTTTAATGATTTAGATTATTGCATTAGAATTGAATACGACAGGTTGAAAATTTTGCATAGTGCATTGATAGTAAGAGATCTAAAATGAGATGTTTGTATGTTTTGGATGATTCAACTATTATTGCTAATGCATTATTAGCCTGTTTAAACGTTCATGATAAAATCAAACTATAACATTTTAAGTTAGAGCATCTTAGTGAAATAAGTTAAGCAATATTCACTAAGTTTGGAGGAATTAAAAAAACTAAAATTTTGTAATCATTGGGTACTAGGAAAACAAAATAGAGTTTGAGTTTAAGAGTGGTATGCATAATTCAAGTAAATTGTTCGAGTATGCTGACTTGGGTCTTTAAGGTCCATTAAGGGAAAAACATATGAGGATGCTTTCTATTTTCTTACCATATATTGTTGCTTTTTTAAGAATCTTAGCGGTTCAAATTTTAAGACATAAAAGTGACACTTTTGAAAAGTTTAAGAAATGAATATTCCTATAGGAAATCAGTTGAGAACAAAACTAGAAGTTTTACAAACTAAGAGTATCTTAGAATTTATTTAAGATAAGTTTAATGAATTTTGTAGGAAACAAAGTATTATAAGGCATATAATTGTAGCTCGTATATCACATCAAAACGGTCTAATTGATTGCTTGAATGAAATCGTTTTTGAATGGGTAAGGTGCATGTTGTTGAAAGGTGAGTTATCAAATTTTTTTGGGGTGGATTTGTTTCTATTACAACTTATTTGATCAGAAAATGTTCATTCGTGTGAATATACTTCAAAATACATATGCAGGTTTAAAATGGGAAACTGGTAAACTATTCTGATTTGAAGGCTTTTTGAGTTTTAACATTTGTGCATATAAAAAATAAGCTTGATGCTAGAGTTTTGAAATTTGTATTCATTTGTTATCCTAAAGGTTTGAAGGGATACAATTTATGGAAAATGAAATCTGCATAATCAAAATTCATCATAAATAATGATTTTACTTTTGATAAGACTAGTTTGAAGATGAAGTGCAAATACCTAAAAGTAAAAGAATTAGAAACTAAGGTAGATAAGACTTAATTTGAGGTGTCGATTCCTACTCCTTAGACTAGAGATGAGGAGGATGTTAAAGCTACCACTTTTAGTTCTAGAGAAGTGCATCCTATAATTCCTCCCGACTATCAATTGGATCATGATATGGTAATATATTTTAATCTTATTTTTTATGTTTTAAATGTTGATAAAGGGTTGCAAAACTCATAACCAAAGACATTCAAAGACGCGTTTTAAAGAAACGAGAATAAAAAATGGTTAAAGGAGATGAATGAAGAAATGGATTCATTGAAGAAGAACTATATTTAGGAACTTGTAATATTTCAAGAATGATAAAAGGTGGTTAGTTGGTAGTGAATCTTTAAGAAAAAAGAAGGTATTCCGGGGATTCAAGAAACAAAGTATAAAACAAGACTTATAGTAATAGAGTTTTACTTAGATGAAGGGAACTGATTACAATGAAATCTGTTTTTTCGTGGTAAATCATTATTCAATAAGGGTCCTTATAAATATTGAGAACCAATGTATATAGTCTTGAGTTAGAAATTTAATTTTAGGACCGTTTTCTTAAATGGAGACATTGAAGGGACAATTTACATGGAGCAACTTGAATGTTTTGTAAAGGAAAAGTCTAAGGTGTGTCTTTTGCATAAATATTTGTATTGGTTGAAGTAAAGCCACAATTGTATCGTTGGCTTGATGAATTTCTTCTAAAGCATGGTTTTGAAGTAAGTGGTTATTATAGTTGTGTATACATATTGAAGAGGAATAAATAAGATACTATTTACCTACTCTATATGTTGATTATATCTAGATGGCAAGGTTTATCACAAAATAGATTGGTAAGCTCAAGGATTTTTTGAATGGAGAATTTTAAATGAAATATCTTACTGAAACTAAGGGGATCCAG
The DNA here is from genome assembly GCF_029867415.1 of Vicia villosa. Lineage (NCBI taxonomy): Eukaryota > Viridiplantae > Streptophyta > Magnoliopsida > Fabales > Fabaceae > Vicia > Vicia villosa. Next base: position 3,383,805 of record NC_081184.1, read on the forward strand.
GATGAATATCATGAGAAATCGTGAAAGAAGTGAATATTCTTATCTAAATATAGTTACTTGAAGAAAATGGTGAAGAGGTTTAGAATGCTTGATTCTTAAAGTGTCAACAGTCATTTGGGTCATAACACTAAGCTTTAGGTTATGTAATCACCTTAAACCATGGATAAGAAAAGATGATTTATTGTACACTTTATGCAAGTAAGGTTTGATGCCTCGTATATGAGATGGTTTCTAGTATATCAGACCTAGCATATTTCATTAGCATAGTAAGTCAGTTTATGAAAAATTTGGGCGAAGTTTATTAGAAAGCTTTGAAGTGGGTGCTAAGTTATTTGAATGATTAATAGAAATGTGGTTTGAAGTAAAAAAAGACAACTCAAGAAAAATATACTTTGGAAGGGTATGTGAATGACGACTATTCAAGGAATGTGAAAAGTAGAAAATCCTTAAAAGTTTTTGTATTTATGTTGCTTGGAATGACTATATGTTCGAAAGTAAATCAGTCATTTCAAGTCTCTTTATCTATGACTAAAGCGAGGTATTTTCCCCCATTTGAATGAGTGAATGAAGCCATTTGGTTAATAGGCATGATTGAAGAGTTAGAAATCTCTCAAGAACTTGTGAAGAAACATTATAATTTTTTAAGTAAAATCCATTTAGACAATATCGAAATGTCATGAAAGGACGAAGCACATCGACATTTTTTTTCATCCATTTAGACAATATCGAATAGTCTAAAATCCATTTTTTTATTTTTATTTTTATGTTCTTTAGATGAGTTCTAACATGTTGATGGTGGTCTCAGCGGTATGAGCTCTAACATGAATCTTTTTGGATTGGTTTTTAGTCCTTTGCTCACTTCTTGTGCTTTGTAATTATTAGAATTTTTGTGATTTTTAACTTTTTATTAATATAATATTTTTGATATTTAAAAAACTGTCCATATACATGAACGATAGCTTTCAAGAAAACAGGATATATAGTTTGGAATTGTGTATATAAAGAAAAATTGGAATTGACGATGCATATTTAAAACACATGGAAAATTTTCTTTTTTGCATCAAAGATTTATAATGGGGTCAGTATTGTATCTTTGTATGTCCTTATATGCATATTGTTTTGGGAGGTAAGGGAATGCAGCCTTAGAAAATTATTATGATTATTATATCTTTTCTATAAAAGTCTATATATGAAAGCATCATATGAATAATATACTCATAATTTTTTTAAAGTTTTTATATAATGTGTGACTTTTTATTATCTTTAGAAATAAAAAATATTTCTCTCCATATCGCATATTCTTTCATTCAAACAATTTTAACTGCTCATACTATATGAAAAAAATGTCATTTTAGATAGTAAAATTTATTGACTTTCACATTATTTTTTATTTTTTCTACTGATTTGTGTTTGAATTTGAAGTGTTAACTCTCTCGGTCATTTTTTCTTTACACTGAAAATTTATTTCATCAATCTAAAATATCACCTCATTTATCATTTCTAGTTCTTCAGCGGAACAATTATCATTAGATCTGAGTTCAAAATCGGTCGGCCTATTTTAAAAAAATTGAAGACACTTCTATAGAATTATAAGACTAGAACAACAACATTCCACAATCAAGAAAAAGACTTTCCTTATTAGTAAAATTGAAGTTGCTACATTTTAACTTTTGAAGTTAGAAATCATTTTTTCCCTTCTATTCTTTTACCCAACACTTTTTCCATTCTAGTATATATGATCACCGTTAAAGGCATTCTCAAAGGATATCAACATCAATACTAGATAAAGAGTAACAAAATACCAGTCCTAGTAGTTTACCCTTGTATACAGTTGTGTGAAAATCCTACCAAACCAAAAATCACGTGTATACCTTTCTTTAGAACTAGCCTTAAATCTCTTCACTATCATCACTCCATGCTATATATATTGGCATCATTTCCACTTTCTTTTGCAACACTTTCTTCACTCTCTCTTACTATCTCTCTCTCTCTCTCCCTCAATGTAACATGGTGAAATCGAAAAAATTTAGAGGTGTTCGGCAACGCCATTGGGGCTCTTGGGTTTCGGAGATTCGTCACCCTTTATTGTAAATTTTCTTTAAACTCATCTTTTACAAATATTCGATTTATCTTCTTTTTTTTTTGGGTTTTGATTATACAATGTCAATTAACATGAAATTACGTAGACTATTAATTTATTGCGTTGAATTTTTTTTAAATACTAAAAAATGGATTCAACTATCTGAATTAATCGACCATATAAGTGCATTTTTCTTTGACATTAGAGAATCAAAATTTATTGATTTTGCATTACTTGTCTCCATATATAAATCTACATTTATGCACTCTTTTTTTATTTCATTGATCTTGAAATATTGCTTGTGAATTGTGGTCTATGTGCATTGAATCAAAGAGAGAAATCTTTATGAAATTATTGCTTATTAAGTGAAAATATTTATTGAATTAATGAAATCTTTGTGCAATATTGTTTATTACTCATATTGTTTATTAGGCCAAATGAAAATGTGCATTGAATTAATGAGATCTTAGGGAATTATTGCTTTGTTAGGCCAAATAAAACTATGCATTGAATTTATTAATGAAACCTTAAAGAATTAATGTTTATTAATTAGGCCACATGAAGAATGTGAATTGAATTAATGAAAGTGAAATTTTGCAATTTTTTTGATTGATAAAGGAAAAGGAGAGTATGGCTAGGAACATTTGAAACAGCTGAAGAAGCAGCAAGAGCATATGATGAAGCAGCCATTTTAATGAGTGGAAGAAATGCAAAAACAAATTTTCCAGTTTCTGATAACAATCCAATACCAAATGACAATAATAATAATAATAATAATAACCAAAAATTATTTGCATCTTCTTCTTCTTCTTCAAATTCCACTACTACTACTAATACATCACTCTCTGCAATTCTAAGTGCAAAGCTTAGAAAATGTTGTAAATCACCTTCACCTTCACTTACTTGTCTAAGGCTTGACACTGAGAATTCACACTTTGGAGTATGGCAAAAACGAGCCGGCCCTCGTTCGGACTCGAGTTGGATCATGATGGTTGAATTGGAAAGGAAGAAGAAAGAACAAGAGGAAGGAGAAATAGTACCAAATTCTAATTCGGATATATTGCCTCCTATTGTTAATGATAATTCTGAGAATGTCGTGAAACCTGAAGAGGAGGAAGAAGATGAAGAAGAAGAAAGAAATGATGATAACAATGGATTGGATGAAGAACAAAGAATTGCACTTCAAATGATTGAAGAACTTCTAAATCATTGAATGAATGTGTTTATTTATTTGTTTATTTATTGAGTATAGTTTCATATTTGTTAACGACAAATAAAAGATACTGTTGATTTAGTTCTTAAAAATTTTAAAAGTCGGTCAAAATAATTTCTGATGGATATTAAAATGTCATTATTTTAAAAACGATTAATTTGACTGACGTTTGAGATTTTCGAGGACGAAATTTGGAATTTAAATTTCTTTAGATGAGGTAGATGGATTTGAGTCTTCATTCATACATATTTATTTCCAAGTGGGGTTCATTCATGAAGTTTTTGGAGTGGCCCATGTAAAAGTCTATATCAATTAGTCCTTTTCAATTAGTTTGATTTGTTTGTTTGTTCAAAATAGGATAAAGGGCAGTGTTGCATTGATTTCCCTTTTGAATGAGAATAGTCATGTGCCTCTGCCTCTTTCGAATGTTTCTTCAATGTATACTATGTAATAGTGCAAGTAAAAAACTACATAGAGGTTGTTGTGGTGCAAGTTTCATTTTGGCTTAACTACTTCTGTTCTTTAACTTGTTTTCTATGAATAAATTAAGGGTGTTTGCAGTGCGATTTAGATAGTTTTTACGTTAAAAATTATCCTTATCCGAATCGCAAGAGGAAAAAATTATATGATTTGATTTGATTCGGTTGATATTTAGAAATAAAATTGAATCAAATCAAACTAATACGGTCTAATTGATTTGGTTTTTATTAAATTTTTATTGAGTCGTAATTTTATGCTTAATCATTCAGACATTATCATAAAATAAATTTATAATTTAATACTTAAATATAAATTTTTGTCTTATAATTTTATCATATATCTATTAAGTAATATAAGCATTATGAAATTATAATATACATAACATTTTATTTTATGTCTAATGAGTATTATATTTCAGATATAAAAGGATGTGAAATTTTTTTTAATCTTACCCTTATCAATGTTAAGGAATTAAAAATTAAAACAAAAATAAATATACAGTGATTCAATTTCAAATAAAATTAACATTACTTATAATTAAATAATATTTTTATTTTTTATTGATATATAAATTAATATAAATATTATACAAAGAATACGATAAAATATACACATAATGCTTGTTGGTTTCTCAAAAGAATAAAAAATTTATATAATGGTTTGTTAGATTTTGCGACATAATTTAGTTTGGTTTGATTCGGTTGGCAAAACATAAACCACAAACAGAATCAAACCAAACAATTTTGTTAAAAAATGATCCGAACTGATCTAAATCAAATGTGATTTTTGCGGTTTTAATTTGATTTAGTTCGATTTGTGATTTTATATTGGACCGATTTGATTTTGATAACCTCTAAATTAAATTGATCTTTAAAATTTTTAGTGTCATTTTAGTTATTTAACATGCTTTTGTTAACCCATATTCGTAATTATTGTCTAAATAGTTAAATTAACTCACCCTAACTTTAATAGGTCACTCTAAGAATTTCTAGAGATTGGGTTACATTGCAAGAAAATTGCTTTTTTGTATAAAAAATTTTAACATCGATTATATTAGGGTCTATTTAGTGATAATAAATCTAACACAAATTATTTTTTAAAATTATATTTAAAAACAATTTTTTTATTAATTGAGTTGACTCTAATATATACTTGATGACGCTCATTATTTTTTATTGTTTAAGTAGTGTTCATAGATTCTGTATCTATTGTCTTAATTTTTAATTTAATAAGTAAAAAATAAACTTAAATTTTTTCTTCTTTTATTTTTATTTTTTCTGCATTTTCTTCACAAACAGTTCCCACTTTTTTCTACTAAAACAAAAATTATTTTAATTAATAAAATATATCGCAATTAAAGGGGAAGGATTTCAGCTTTCCCTATTATATTTGACTTGAGTGTTACAATAGCTCACTTTCCATCGGTTGGTTAGTTTTGACACTTTAGCACTACTAAATTATCTATTTCATTATTTTATTTTTATAAGTTACTTAAGTATAAATTTACAAATTTAATTAAAAAATATATTTTTTAATTAAAAAATAAATATTAAATATAATACGAGCCGGCCCGAATAATCGTAGTCCGTAAAGGGTCGGGCTTGAACAAATAAATTATAGCTCGTTTAAATTCTGGACTTTTTAGCTCAATCTGCTAAAGGCCCGAGCCCGTCACGGGTCGGATAGCTCGTTTTGACAGCTCTACTCATATCTTAGTTTTTCTTTTTAGGGGACTAATCAATTCAGTTTGGACCAATTTTTGGTTCAAAAAATCTTAAACCAATGATATCTTCATCTGTTTAGTTTGATTTAGTTTTTAGTGTTTTTTAAAAATGTAACCGAAGCGAACTAACCGGTTTTGTTCAATTTGGTTTGGTTAATCGATTTAGAATGCTTTTTTATTTCAAACATTATATTCATTTTGTATTTTTCACTATCATACTTTTCGATATATTTTCTGCTATTATTTTTATAAATAATACATTTCATATATTACGCTATAGTTTTGAAACAACTTACAAGTTATATTTAATTCATACAAAGCAATAAAATAATTTCCACTACATTATAAAATAAGTTCCTTATTAAACTTTTTAATCCTCCATTCTTTCAAGCATGCCTCTAAGTTCTTATCAATTGTTTTTCCCATGAGATAAAAAAATCATATATGGAAACACAACCCTCATCAATGTAATAACAAGTTACCCAAAAGTAATTCAAATTAAGTGGATAACTGCCATTGATTTTTTTTGGGTTTCTAAAAATTAAAATCGAGAGTCGAACTATTTTTTAGCGGAATCGATCGGTTTGGTTTGATTTGCGGTTTATATTTTGTAAATCAAACTTAACTAAACTAAACCGTAATATTTTATAAAATCTTACTAACCAATATATATTATTTTAATTTTTTTTAGAGAAATCAACTAATATTATGTATATATTCTACCATATTCATTGTATGATATTTATTTTAATTTATATATCATCAAAAAATAAAATATTATTCATTTATAAATACTATTTTAACAAAATATATTTTATCGTATTTTTTATATAATATTTATTTACGAATGCAATTCGTTGTATGTCATTCTTTAGACCTAAGATAAAATTGTAAGAGCATTTTTATGTATCAAATTATAATTTTATTTTGACAATTATAAATTTTTTTTATAGTAATATATGATCGGTTAAACACAAAATTATATTATTCTCTAAATGTGTATGTATGGCTCAATATTTTTTTTTTAAAAACCCAACCAATCCAAACCGCGTTAGTTTGATTTAGTTTGGTTCGTTTTTATTTTTGAATGTCAACCGAACTAAATCGAACCGCATATTTTTCTCTCTCGCAATTAGGATGATTTTTAACGTTAAAATCGTTCAAACTGCACCGCGAACACCCCTAATCTAAGATCTTATTTGATATAGTAATTGTTATACCTCTACTCCTTGCAATACAATTTGTAAGAAACAAATGAGTACTTTTTAAATGAATTGGAGAAGTGACGTGATTCACACGTATTCCTTCTTAGTTAAATGCATTCCCTCGTTGAATTTAATTATGTGATGAATCTCGATCTATTGGCAAATGAAAAAGGAACTCACCTGTATTCTATAAATGGTGAGTTGAAACTTCCCATCCTTAAATATGAAATTAAACTCCATGTGGCAATTTTATCAAAAAAAACTCTCCCATCCTTAAATATGAAATTAAACTCCATGTGGCAATTTTATCAAAAAATTAAATATGTGGTAGAGATTTATAGGTTCTGGCTTTTATGTCTCTAACAATGTAACATGGAAGATTAAATTCACTTCAAGTGAGGACAATGGTGCAGTGTGCATGCATAAATAATGCAGGTTCTATATTGTATGAGCTGCTATTTTCCATATGATAGTGGTGTAGAGATAGTTAGCAATTTAATTGTACTTACTACGTTGGTATTTCAATATTGTATGAGCTTCAATGCACCATCCATGGTAATACTAATATCTATCTCTCAATAAAACATATTAAAATTTCTGACTTAATTAATTTAATTTGAGAATTTACTTTGTTCATTTATCTAATAACATTATATCTGAGTCTCTGAAAAATTATTCTATTAATTAATTTAGCTTATTCGATTAATTTTTTATTTTAAATGTCTTACGTGAGATTTATTGTTGAGTTTCCACTATAAATTTTGTTTATCTTTAATCATTAGATATTTTAAGAAAAAATTTGTTAAGATCGTCAAAATTCAAAGTTGTTAAGTTCGTTAAGAAATCAAATAGTTAAAATTAAAAAAGAATAAAATTTTTGGTAGACCCTCAATAATATGTCTTACATAAAATAAAATATTTAAAGTTAAAATAATTAACTAAATTGATTAACATGATAATTTTTTAAGAACTAAAGCATAACATTTATTAATTACTTGTTTGACTTTTGAAGGAAATCACAATATCGCCACACGTTGCACAGAAGTTACAACTAATAGTTTCTCAAAATTGCGGTGCAACAGGTTCAAAACGCGCGGCAGGGGTATATCACCGCTTTACCAAACACATGCTAAATATGGGTCAATATAAGATTAAAAATCTTAAATTAAATTAAAGAATTTATGCATTAAGATTAAAAATCTAATTCTATAAAATATAGAATCCTTAATGGACTTATGAATCTAAACCAAGTAAATGCAAGAGAGGATAATTTTTATTATATTTAATTATTGGATTAATAGTAATTTATCCCCTGTAATATGAGCGTGTTTCGGTTTATCCTCACCGTTGTCAAAGGCAGGTTTTGACAATGTTTTTTTTTAAAAAACCGTTGCCAAAAAGTAAGGAGGAGGAAAAGCAAAATTCGCTAACATTACAGAGAGTGAATTACTATTAACCCTTAATTATTTATGAAAACAAAATGAACGAGTTTTTTTAAACATAAATATATTATATAAATATAAAAAGAAATTAGTTATAAAGAAAAATACACAAGGTACAAGTGGTACCAAGGCAATCAATCCGGAAGAAATAAATAGAAAATTAGAAACAGAGGATAATTCAACCAGAGAAAACTATATAGAAAATAATTTTAAAGGATACCCTAAAACACCTCACCAAAACAAGAGAGAAAACTTTTAGAGCTTAGCAATAAGAATTACTATCAACAGAATCAAATCCTCAAAATTGCACCAATTGAACACTCCTTCTCAAAAGAAAAGATGAAAACTCTCAAATCCTTATTGACTTTAAGTGTTGGAGAGTTTAGGAGAGACGAAGGCAACAACATAATGTTCAATATTGCTCTAAGACTCTAATTTTTATCTTGTTTTGTAGGTTTGAGATACGCTTTAGTTATTATTATTATTATTATTATTATTATTATTATTATTATTATTATTATTATTATTATTATTATTATTATTATTATTATTATTATTATTATTATTTTATTTTTTTATTTAGAAAAAAAATTAACACTTTGAAAGCTACATTAGTATTTTTTTTTCTATTTACTTTAAGGTTTAATGATGGGAGAAACACAAAATATCAAGGCAATTCCAAGACTTTTAAACCTTGTTTTTTTTTGAAAAAATTCACGCTCAATGAATTAACTCATGTTCAAAATGCATATGAACGGGAAGAAAAGAAAAATATCCTAAAAGATCGAAAAACTTACACATATAATGGTCATTTTCTTTATATAGAATTTTAGTTGTTAAATCAACTTAATACCACTAAATTAAAAGACTAGTTTACAATATTATTTTTTTTAATTAATGAAGGGTCTAAGCCTAAACAAAAAAATTATATATATGAATTATCCTTCTATTGATAAGATTCCAGATACAAGAATTTGCAATCAAAATGATAACATTTGAATTGTAGAGAGATAGTTGCACTATCTTATATACACTAAAGCTGTGTTAATTACAAAAGCTTTTCTCTTTCCTAATTAGATAGCATACCCTCTGATTATCAAACAAAAAGTACCATGGCATGAAGAATGATTACCATTCTCATTGGCATAACTTGTTCAACCCTGCCCAATATCATACGGGAGTGATCAGGTTGTTAAGATTAGTATTTAGATATTTATTTAAATAAAATTAGGTATTGCAGAATATTAGTATGTGTCGGCTTATTGTTAGCTATTTTATTGTTTAGTCAAAATCAGTTCCTAGATTTTAGGAAGGAATAAACTGCTCTACATGTAATGGGCTGTTAGGGAGATCGTGTGATATTGTGTAAGCCTATTTATTGGCCTTTTCTTATTCAATCAAGTAAGTTTTCCAGCATTTGATTCTAACATCTGGTATCAAGAGCAGAAAATTTCACAAGAAACAGAGAGAGAGAAAGCAGATGGCGTCTGAAGGCAGCGATCGTTTTAATCTACCATCAATTCCTAAATTTGATGGTGATTATGATCACTGGAGTATGCTCATGGAGAACCGTCTCTGTTCGAATGAGTATTGGATTGTGGTGACCAAAGGCCTCGTTCAACCCTCTGCAGGAGAAGCGCCGACGGCTGCACAGAGAAAGACGGCGGAAGAGATGCAGTTGAAGGACCTGAAAGCCAAGAATTACTTGTTTCAATCTATTGACAAGTCAATTCTGAAGACGATACCAAAGAAGGAAACATCAAAGCAAATCTGGGATTCAATGAAGATGAAATACCAGGGCAATGTTCGAGTTCAGCGAGCTCAACTCAATCGATTGCGCAGAGAGTTTGAGATCCTTGCCATGAAACAAGGAGAATCAATCAATGATTACTTCGGTAGGGTAATGGTGATTCCAAACGATATGAGGAATTGCGGTGAAGATATGACTGATGTCAAGGTCGTCGAGAAGATTTTGAGAACCCTCACTGAAAAGTGGAATTATATTGTGTGTTCCATTGAGGAAGCCAAAGATATGGACGAGCTTACCGTTGACGAGCTGCAAAGTTCCCTTCTTGTGCACGAGCAAAAATTCAAGAAGGAAGTAGATGAAGATCAAGCACTCGCGGTGGCATACGGTGAGAACTATGGTGGAAGAGGACGAGGCAGCCGAGGAGCTTTTAGAGGAGGAAGGGGCAGAGGAGGCAGAGGCCGACAAACTTATAGCAAGGCAACCATTGAATGTTATAAGTGCCGTCAGTTGGGTCACTTTCAATATGAGTGTCCAAATATGACTAAGCAAGCAAATTACACTGAAATTGAAGAAACCGAGGAGATGTTGCTCATGGCTTATCATGAATCATCTGGGCAAAGCAAAACTGATGTGTGGTTTCTAGATTCAGGATGTAGCAATCACATGTGTGGAGACCCGTCATTATTTAATCAGTTGGAAGATGGATTTCAAAGAACGGTGCGGCTGGGGAATCATATGCAGTTAAATGTGGTGGGTAAAGGTAGTGTCAGGCTATATTTTGGAGGCATTAGTCATCTTGTTCAGGATGTCTTCTATGTTCCAGAACTAAAGAATAATCTTCTTAGCCTTGGACAGCTGCAAGAAAAAGGATTAACAGTGGTGATGAAGGATAATAAATGCTGCATTTATCACTCAACAAAAGGCCTCATCCTTCAGATCAACATGACTTCCAACCGTATGTTCGTTGTGCTCTCTGATAAGCACTCTGACAAGGACTCAAAAGAAGTCTGTCTGCAGTCCACAACACAAGATTCGGTACAACTTTGGCATCGGAGATTTGGTCATCTCGGTTACACAGGATTGCGAATGTTGAAGGACAAACAGATGGTGAAAGGGATGTCGTGTCTTTTTGGATCTGATTCCATTTGCACAGATTGTCAGAAAGGAAAACAACATAGAGAATATATTCCAAAAAAAAGCATATGGCGTGCCTCAACTAAGTTGGAATTAATCCATGCTGACATCTGCGGACCCGTTTCCCCAGCTTCAAATGGCCAAAAGAGGTATTTACTTTGTTTCATTGATGACTTTAGTAGGAAAGCATGGGTCTATTTCCTTGCATATAAAGTTGATGCATTTGCAACCTTTAAGCAATTTAAGAGTAGTGTTGAAAAGGAGTCTAGTTTGTCTATTAAGTGCTTAAGAACAGACCAGGGAGGAGAATTTACATCAAGTGCTTTCAATGATTATTGTAAAGATAATGGAATCAAGAGACAACTAACCACAGCTTACACACCGCAACAAAACGGAGTAGCCGAGAGGAAGAACAGAACAGTGGTGAACATGGTAAGAAGTATGATGGTTGATATTCCTAAGATTTTTTTGCCTGAAGCTGCGAGTTGGGCGTTCTATGTGCTTAACAGAAGTCCCACTTCTTTTGTGAAGGACATGACACCTATGAAAGCGTGGAGTGGGATAAAGTCGTCTGTAGAACATTTTAGGGTGTTTGGTTGTATAGGACATGTACATGTGCTTGACACCAAACGCACTAAACTAGAGAATAAGAGCAGAAGTTGTGTACTGTTTGGGGTTAGTTCAAAATCAAAAGGATACAGGCTATTTGATCCTATAAGCAAGAAAATTATTGTTAGTCGGGATGTTGTGTTTGAAGAAGAGAGAAAGTGGAGCTGGGATAAGAGTTATGATAGCTTGATAAGTCTTGATCTGGACTGGGGAGATGACAAAAATGAAGGAGAAGTTGAGACGCAAGATGTTACTATAGAAACTGTCACTGAAGAAGATAAAGCAAGCATAGATGAAGAGGGATGTGATACAGAAAACACTAGGGCAGTGGTTGCGGCATCTCTTGAAGCCTTAAATACAAGGGAAGGAGATTGTGTCAGAAGGACAAGTCGTATCAGAAGGAGACCAATATGGATGAGCGACTATAATGTCAATAATGAATCTGAAATTACCGTCAATGATGAAGCTCAAACTGCTGAAGCAAGTCAAGATCACAATGCACATTTAGCCTTATTCATAGAATGTGATCCTGTTTTCTATGAAGAAGCGGCTAACAGTCAAGAATGGAGAAATGCTATGAATTCAGAAATTCAATCCATTGAGAAAAATGGAACTTGGTTTCTCACTAATCTACCAGAGGGAGCCAAGAGTATAGGAGTCAAATGGGTTTATAAGACTAAATTGAATCAATATGGAGAAGTTGAAAAGTACAAAGCTCGGCTAGTTGCAAAAGGATATACACAGGAACATGGAATTGATTATGAGGAGGTATATGCACCAGTCGCTCGGATGGATACCGTGAGGATGATTTTAGCATTGGAAGCTCAGAAAAGTTGGATAATCTATCAGCTAGATGTAAAGTCGGCTTTCCTGCAAGGAGAACTCTCCGAAGAAGTGTACGTGGACCAGCCAAGAGGGTATGAATCAAGGGTGCAGAAAGAAAAGTGTACAAGCTTCATAAGGCGTTGTATGGATTGGAGCAGGCACCACGTGCATGGTTCAGCAGGATAGATACTTATTTTCGGAAGATGGGATTTGTAAAGGATGTTAGCGAGCAAACACTCTTCACAAAATTCAACACACAAGGTAAATGCCTAACTATTAGCTTGTACGTTGATGATTTGATCTACACTGGAAATGATCAAACTATGATGAACGAGTTTAAAGAATCCATGATGAAAGAGTTCGAAATGACTGACTTGGGAATAATGAAATACTTCCTTGGAGTTGAGGTGCAGCAGCTTGATAATGGAATTTTTATTTGTCAAAGAAAGTATGTGAAAGAGTTGCTAACAAAATTCAGAATGGAGGAAAGCAACTCTGTCTTAAATCCTATTGTCCCAGGGTCTAAAATTCACAAAGATGAAGAAGGTGTGAAGGTAAATATCACACTCTATAAGAAGCTTGTGGGAAGCATGATGTACGTGACAGCCACTCGGCCAGATGTAATGTATGCTGTTAGTCTGATTAGCAGATACATGTCTATGCCAACTGAACTTCACTTTGCAGCAGCCAAAAGAATTTTAAGGTATTTGCAAGGGACCATTGAATATGGGCTCTGTCATACCCCAAAATTTTCCCAACATGTTTATTCATATTCTAGTCCATCTAACTTTCAAATGCTCAAAGATATATAAGAAGAAAGCATGTTGTCTCTCTCCTAAACAACAACCTCTAAATTAGGGTTTCTGATTTAATCAAGGAATTTGAACTCCTGATATACCAAATGGATTCCATGATATCTCATATGATTCAAAGTGCCCTCATGCCAAGGTTCAAGCCCTGATTCAAAAGATTGTTCACTCAATGACCCAAATAATCAATAATCGACTGGTTGACCTAAAAGTCAAACTATGGTCAAATCACAGTCAAAGTTCCTGATTTTTTGTCAACATTCTCATTTTGAAGTGTAATTCATCATTTGATCAAGGGTTGATCATGATTCATCAAGAAAAGGTCAAAAATCCACAAAAGTACAAAGTTGCTAAATTAGGGTTCCTAGGCAAAAGTCAACTAAACTTTGACCGGCCATATATCTCTCATACTTTCTCATAAATTCCCCAACCATAGCTCATTCTCAAGGAAATTCAATTCTCTACAACTTCGATGTTGGGCCCAAAGTCAAGAATTGCTTCCGCATAAGAGATATGAGCCAAAACATTACAGGTCCTTCTAGAAGCTCGCAAAAAGCAGTTTTCTCGCACGAGCTATATCATCAAGATGAAATCCTCAAATGCAAAATAGCATCCAAAGTGGCTTGTAGAGGACATCTTGAGGCCAAGAGACTCAGCATAAGGATTGGACGCGGCTTGCCTCAAGATCTCTTCTCCAAGTTTCCAAAAAATTCAAGGAAAAGCAAGGGATCGTGTTTGGAGTTCCAGTTAGTTTCTCGACTTCTCAGTCATCCAAATTCGTCCATCAGGTATTATAAAGTGAATATGGATCATTAACCCAGCCTTACATCGCCTAAAACACGCATAGCATGTTCATATGTTTCCATGTGACTTTTATTTTTGTTTTCTGTGTTTTAATGATTATTGATCGAATCTAACTGCAAATTTGAGTTCCTAGTGAGTTTTAAGGAAGGTCTGGACCATTGGAACGAATCCATGACGTGTATGTCAACATTCACCATGGTTAGGGCAAGAGAACACAAATTTTTCGTGTTCATGGTTACGGGAATTTTTAGGACAAACAAAAGCCTCCATCAGGCTCGTAGGGACTTGTTTGATCGATCTGGGCTATTTGCTTTTTCTTTCATGACCGTTTCTTGCAGGTTTAGGAATGGCAGGTAATAGCTACAAAAATTCGTGGCCATTCGCGCAGCAAAATCGTAGCGAAATTGAGTGTGGAAGATGATGAATAGTGAAAGAAGACCTTGACCACGCGTGGGGATCCGTGAGTGGTGGGTCAGCAAATCAGTATTCTCCTCTCTCATTCCATTGGCCAGTCAACAAAGGCTGTCTTCTCTCTCTGTTCTCCATTGGTCTACGCATGTGACAGTGGTCCCCACGGTTTGACCATTCCATTTACTTTCGTTTTATTATTTAATGATTCTTGGTCATGTTATTATCAAAAAGCAAATTTGGATGAGTTGGTAACGGTGATAGGTGCGTGACTCAAAGGGAAGGGGTTCGAACCTCCCTCTTGCCAAAATTTTACCCTATTTTTATACTTTCTAATTACCACGAATCCAGCGCCATCATCTCACGAGGGACCATGATACGCCCTCACTTATCAGCCATCAGATTGCTACTGGGGTAGATCCAACGCTCCAGATACGGAAGTGCATGGTGCACCTTCAAGAGGCTCACCACACAAGATCAAAGCTAAGCTTTTCTAATCTTTCTTTCTATAATTATTTTTATTACATAGTTTCCTTTAGTTTTTTATTTATTTTGTTAAATACTTATTCTAAAAATCTTGTTTGTTTTATATAATTACGAAAAATGTTTTTTTTTATGATTATTATAGCCTTAGTTTGTTGGTAGGTGTTATCCACTAACGCATTTTTAAGCCTTGTAAACCTTTTGGGTCACAATAAGTTTTCTTAAATAACCCTTTTAGGTTTAGGGTTAGGGTTTGTAAACCTTTAGGGTTTGTAATCAATTAGGGTTTAGATCAGTCAATGCACTAACCTTTTTCTGTCTTTGTTCAAATTTTCAGAATTAATCAAGATTCTCCGATTACGCACCATGCCAATCAAAAAGCTAAGTTCTGATTCTTTTCTTATTTAAACTAGTAACAAACCCGTGCATACGCACGAGTTTTGGTTTGGTACGCGCATTTGTTTACATAATATATTTATTTTAAATAAAAAGTTAAAAAAGAAAAAAAAGATTTAGATCAATGATAATTTTTTTTGTATCTAAAAATATTTAAATCAATAATAGATTTTTTCCTGTATACCATTTTTGGATCATAAATATTAAATATGATCTTTCCTATATAAAAATATTAAGATCAATAATAAATGTTTTCCCATATAAAAATATTATTTTTGTTTAGATTTCTTTTACAAAAATATATGGATCAATAGTAAATTTTCGTATATAAAAATATTTAGATCAATAGATTTTTTCCCTTATACCATTTTTGAATGAAAATATTTTGGATCATAAATATTATTTTTCGTTTATAAAAATATTTAAATCAATAATAAATTTTTTCCTGTATACAAATATTATTTATGTTTAGCTATCGTTTACAAAAATATATGGATCAATAGTAAATTTTTGTATATAAAAATATTTAAATCTATAATAGATTTTTTTTCCGTATATAATTTTTGAATCAAAATTTTTTAAATTATAAATACTATTTTTTGTATATAAAAATATTTAGATCAATAGTAGATTTTTTCCCGTATACAAATACTATTTACATTTAAGTATCGTTTACAAAAATATCCGAATTAATAGTAAATTTTCGTATATAAAAATATTAAGATCAATATTGGTGGTGATGTGAGGTTGGCAATATCCAATGATTATTATGTATAGATTTCTATTATTATTATTATTATTATTATTATTATTATTGTTATTATTATTATTATTGTCATTTTAAAAGGAACTGCTTATTAGAGATTAGTAAAGGTGGCACATGCCTTTTTTAATTCAAACCGAACTGCGAGTTAGATATTACAAAACATGAAACATGTATTTTTGAAAAGAAAAAAACTGGTTATTATACATTAGTAAATGAAGTGGTATATTAATATGAACTGGTATACTAAATTTAGTATTTCTAATTAAGTTACATTGTTTGTTGGCATGACCCTTAAATTACAATGTCAATTATCTAATTCATATTGTTATAGTTTAATTAGTTCAACATTGAATTGATAAAGTGGAACTGGTTTATTAAAATGCAGCATACATATATGAGTTTGGTATAAAGTATATGAAAGTTTAATTACATTGTTAGATATATAATTCATACTGCCTTAACTGAAGTTAAATTGGTTACACAAAATGCAGCACCTGCCATGGGCTTCTAAGAATTAGGGACCATAAAACCATAAAGTGTAAATTCATACCAAAATCATAATGTAAATACTTTTATATAAATCATAATCTTTTTATTTTGGAATGTACAATACTTAGATATATTATCTTTACATTCTTGTTGACAATGCAGGTGATAAATAGGATATCTTATTTAAAAATTCCAAAGTAGATATCTCTCCAAGACTCCAAGTAATCAGGAAATTGGTTCAGGAAATGTAATGATTTTAGCTTCCCAAAGCCTGTTACTTTAAAAAAAAAAAACTAATTAAATCATTCCAAAACACACTGTAGTTAAAGACAAATGAGAAAACTTGATAAATAACATAAGCATGTAGAGCAAACTAATCTAGTTCTACAGAATCTTCACTGTCTACCTTTCAATTCTCTTGCAAGTAGGGTAGCCACTAATACATGCTTGTCAGCAATCTCTACTCATCATCCCTTAAACATAATATATGTGAGACACCTATTTGGAAGAGCAATTCTATGGTTAACTCTCCAATAAGAATCAAAGCTAATGCAGTTCCTGCTATTAAATAAGCAAATGGGAATATTGGATATAAAAAAATATGGGAACATACAAAATTGGGTAGAAAGTAGAAACTGAACATTATAGTACACATAGATAGCATGTTAGATCCATCTCGAATGCCTGTTGTTGGCCTATTATCCATTTCCATTGATTGACAATTACGGACATGTAAGTAAACATTCCCTTATATGTCACATTATCCAATTCTTTCTCTAATTATCATAACTCAGAAAACAACTGTTTGCAGCTGCAGCAGCTGCACTTGATTAAATTCCCATCTACAAAAGACATTAATAATATCATAGTATTTGCAGTCCAATAATTGCATAACCAAATAACAACATGAAAACTCAGTCAGTGATAACAGATTTAATTTGGAATGGAGCGAGTACCTCAGCAGTTCGTCTTCGAACAACAGCAAACTTGAATTTTTCAATGGAACTCTCTAGGACATTATGTTTGTCATTCAACTACATGATTTTGAGGAGAGGAAAGAGAAATTGGTGTACGAATTGTATAAATTGTAAGAGCTTCATCAAGTTCACGGGGCTTAGAATAAGAGGATAAATTAATTTCTTTTTCAACTTGGATTTAAGAAATGTATAATGGAGTATGAAATATATGTAATGAATTCTAATGAATCAAACCCGCGGATCAAACATGTTACTGGAAAAGAATTCAAAAATACTGCAACAACATAATTTGAGATGTCTAACTTGAGAAAATTGGCCTACTTCCTTGGTATGAAATTTTTGAACATCAAGGAAGGATATATTACCACATCAAGAAAGATATGTAGTGGAATTATTGAACATATTTGAGATGCTAAGCTACCACATAACTACAACTCCCACATAAACTAATCCCAATCTTGAAGACTATTGTCAAGAAGAAAAAGTAGATGCCACAACTTACAATATGTGCGGGATGAGCTACATACTCTGCAACAACTTTCGGATCATCAAAGGTTGATTCAAATACATGAGTAAAACCCTGATGCAGGTTTTTAGCACAACAAACAAGCAGAATAAATAAAATACTCCTCAAAGAATATTCATGTAATAATTCCAATCACGTTATTCGTACCAGTACCTTATTCTTTTTTCCTGCAGATAAAAGGAGAACTTTACCATCCACTATATTGGCTTCCTCAATCCTCTTATTTTCACTATCTACTCTACTATTATTCAAGTACAGACCTCCTTGTTTTAACAACCGGCGCACAACAGATTTACTGTCAAACAAACCAGAAGAAACTGAAAGATCAACTAAAGACTGATTCAAAACCTCGTCATAAGCTAAAGAACAAGACGGAACATCCTCTGCAATCCCCTCGATAGTTTTCCAATCCAACTTTGTCTCAGATCCTGGCTCCAATGCTTCAGTTGCTCTAAGAGCTTCTCTCAAACCATCTTCACCGTGAACAAATCGGGTAACTATAAATCAGATTCCTTGTATAGACATGCACAAAAGCTTCATTACCTGAAGAAATACAAAAATTTCGACACCAGCATGTAAGTAAAAAAATGCACAGGATGAATGAGAAAGTGTATGCAAACTATCAAGAGTATTGAGCCATACTCTTTGGTGGTCAAAGCAGCTGGATGGCTCTTTGTCTTGTCAAATGGAACAGAAAGCTCCTCAGCAAGTTTTCTACCAATGTCGAATGATTGAAATGCCTTAGCAAATTGAGTAATAGTTACAAATCTGTATGGTTGATCTCTGCGCATCCAGTACTGAGCTTGATCCTTTTCCTGTCACGACATTTGAAACCCATAGATTCAAAAAAAGTCAAGAACATATTCACGTGGGCCATGGTACACGATTTGTCCATCAGAGATTATGATAATGTCATAAAAAAGATCATAAGTCTTAGGTGTTGGCTGGAGCAGTGATATAACTGCAGTTCCATTCATAATATGAACATATTGCCTCAAAGAGCTCACAATCTGAACAGTTGTGGAACTGTTAAGCCCAGTAGAAATTTCATCCATGTTTAAGAAAAATGACTTACCGAAATATCGTTATAAATGGTTTTGGAAATTCTGAACGTTGATAAGTGTAGTCAATAATAGCATATTGCAATACATCGCATTCATCGCAATAAATCCTGCACGTTGAATCAGTGTATTCAATAGCATATCGCATAAATTATTTATATGTTCAGTTTGGTTTTAAATAAATGAACAATGGTCGTGGAATACAGGAAAAGCATACACATGTAATCATTGATACAAAATGACCTTGTAAAAATTTCAACAACTTGAAACCTAACCAAATAATAACCAAACTATTTCTTAATAGCAGCCAATATCACTGGATTTCATATTTCTTAATAGCAGCCAACATGGCTGCATGTCCAATAGCAGTAACCTGTAGAAAATTAAAATGGCTATTTAGAACATCACACAAATCCAACACCAGTAACATGTAAGAACCTACCAAATTAATATGGCTATTTTCAGTCAATGAGTATAACTCTACAAATTAATATGGCTATTTTCAGTCAATGAGTATAACTCTACAATTTACTATTTTAAGTGCATCCCTCATATGTCAAAATAGCTAAGTTCTTGTCATACTTAACACACACAAAGGGGATTATGGGCAATTGATACTGATAACTATAGTGTTAGAAAAATTTACCCTCAAATTTGCTCACATGGTAAAGTCCAAAAACATATTTAGCCCAACTAAAATCGTTAAAACAGGCAGAGCAGTACTCACCATAAGACATCGATGCCATGTCAATTCATCTCTTGAGAGATTTATTCTCTTTCTCAGTCAATTCATCTCCCCGTGTAAGTCTGGATTGCTACTGCACATGTTAATACAATATGAATGAAGATAATAGAAACAACAATAAATATGCGGACAACAGAAATCAAAAACAAAAAATCAACTAAAAAAAATCAAAAACTAAAATGGATTACCTGACATGCAAAAACTTAAAACAGTTGATAATTTTTCGAAACCCTAACTTTGTGCATCTTCATTTTAATAGGAATTTCGAAACCCTGATTTCGTGCATAGTTATCGACTTTAATTAGGGCTTCGTTAGAAAAGAGTTACAGAGAGTATCGGTTTATAAAAAAGAAGATGAAGAAGGAAGAAGGAAGAAGAAGAGGATGAAGAAGAGGAAAAAGAAGAATGAAACTCGTGAGAGAAAAAGAGAGAAAGGAAAGAGAGAGAATGAGAGACAAAGAAGAAATTGAAATTTGAAATTTGGATAATGACATACAACTAAGCAAAGAGAAAATAATATCATTTTGAAAAAATCAGTAAAAGACATTATTTGCCCCAAAAATATTAATTTAGACTAAGATAACTAAAGGGTATTATGGTGAATTCCACAACAGCAAATTTTCTTATATTATAGATTTAATTTTTACTTTTGCCTTATAGGTTCAATTAGGGTTTATTTCATATGTTAAGGAACTTCTCTTACACTCACCCGTATTATCTTCATTTTAATTTTCAGGGTCAATGGATGGAAGGTTCGAGGGAGATCAAGGCATTCAATGTTTAAAACTAATTATTGATCTTTCTTATTTTTTCCGTTTGTTAATTTCCCCCATCCCCGCAGGTGTTTATTGTAATAGCGTAGGAACTTTAATTTCTGCCTTTAGTTTCCGCTCACTTTAAACTGCGTGGTTAGTAATCCTAGGGAGTGCAAGATTATTAAATGAACCTAGATCACTAACTTACAAGATAAATATCATCGAAGTTAACCACGTGATTGTGCCACACACACACCTTTAGGGTAACCCCTCTTGTTGCCTGTTGCCTTATACTGTTGCCTTTTGTTGCCTTGTTATTTATGTCTTTAAATAGTCAAGTCCCTCGGTTCCGAGGATACCTAAAGCAAATGTTGCCCTCAGTTCATTCATCATCAAATTTGTCCCTCGAAGTTGCCTCGGTAAATGATGATTTGTCCCATTGCTAAGGTATCCTCGCATGATGCCTAATTAATGACTATTATATCCTTCCCTTAGACTACCTGTCCTCTTTATGGCAAGGGACAGTCTTATGGCGAATGATAACTCGATGACCCTTCAATATCCAATTGAAACACTTCCTGCCCTCTTATGGTATGGATAGACCCTTTCGCCCGAAAGACTAAAAGAACAATTTTTCTAACTTAGGGTAGTTGCTACTAATTGCTTGCTCTAAATTCAAAAATCCTTTTCCCATTCTTTTCCAAAAATCAAATTCAAAAAGACTACGCTTATTTACAAGCTAAAGTTCTTCTTCGAAATCTTTTCTTATTCAAAATCTTTTCAAACAAACAATTCAAACGAAGTGAGCTAAGCAATTAAGAGCCCATGGATAACCATGGATGCAAAGGGTGCCTTACACCTTCCCTTTGTATAACTTACCCCCCGAACTCAAAATCTTTTAAAAGGTCCTTTTCTGTTCTTTTAGCCTTTCCAATTGGATAAAATAAAAGTCGGTGGCGACTCTTGCTATCCGCGACATTTCGATAAAGTCAGTTCACCGTATTACAGAACTGGCGACTCTGCTGGGGATGCTTTCGAATAAAAGAGGGGTTACCTTAGAGCTTAGGATTCACTTTAATTGTTTGATTTGTCTGCTTTATATTTCAAAGGCTATTTTGGGTATTTACTTGTGTGAAAGATCCTAACCCGGATCTGAGAACCTTAGGTAAATGGCATTAGACCAAGGAGACTGCACACCGTATACTGATGTGGTTGATATGGTGGCCATCGTTAGTGTGACACATTTTTTTGTCCTGGTGTTCCTTGGGATCCGACTCGAGGAAACACTTGGCTGCTGCGTGGTGTCATTAAGCACTAATTTGCCCTAGAACCCTAGTTGAACTTGAGTTTGGCCTATTAGAAAGTAGCGAGATGGCCGGCTTTGGTTTCGACTGAAGTTGGTTGATACTCGAAGCTACACTCATATGGACTGGACTTTCAGGACCTTCTCGGTTGGTGATTCGATTACCGAACTGAGATAAGCGCCTTCGAGAAAGGTCAATGATATGAGCTCCCTAGAACCCGATCTTTATATAGGACAGGATGAACCAACTTAACTTCAGTTGGGAGGGTACTTACCTACGAACTTCGTGCAAGCCTCTAAACCTAGGGGCACTTGTGTGACTTGTTTGTGTTTGCTACTAACCTTTGTTTCCTTGCAGGTTTTGTTAAAAGACTTGTTTGCCCTTACTATCTCACGTTGTGCCTAATGAACTGCATTCGCATAACATCATGACATCATGACATCATAAGCATAACATGACTTAACTAACCCTTTCAAGGATCTTAGGAATTTAGGGCGCACAATTTCAGGTGCTCTTATCAAGGACTGATTTCCTAATAAAGGGGCAAAAGGATTTACTTTCCTCTGGCCGCATACCTTCCTATTCAAAGACTCAGTACCTATCAAGGGGCATGAGGATTTATTTTCCTCTAGCCATACACTTTCAAATTCAGGAGTATCTCGAATCAGAGGCGATGACCCACTCGATATGGTGAGCTTGATTTCTCAAGGAAGGACGTTCTTCAGACGAATCCGTGACTGATTAAGTTTCTAATGTTTCTAACTAGATTCCTAAATATCCTTGAAAAACATTGCATTTGCATTCATAAACATCACATAACAGGTTTCTTACAATAGGTCTCTCATCCTTCCTCGCTGTTTATTTCAGCATCATGAATCTCGAACAATCAGTTAAGGATCTCCAAGCGCAAAACACTGAGTTCCAAGCCTTGATTCTGAATTTGTCCAAGGGGCAAGAAGAGCTGAAAGCTATGCTGACTAAAAAGAAGAAGAAGAAGGGTAAGAAGACTCAGGTGAAAAAGCTTAGACCGATCTTGCAACTCAGGGATGCCGAAACCTCTAAAGACAGTGACGAGGATGAGCAAGATGATGATGCTAGGATCAAAACTGATGCAAAAAGTAACCATGGTTCTGCCAAACCCTCTGAAGAAGAAGAGGACTATCACCATGAGGATGAACATCCTGATGACAAATACAAGTTGCTGGAGGAACGTATGAAAGCCATGGAAATTCAGAAGATACCTGGACTGGATTTTGAGGAATTAGGACTCATCTCTGGAGTTGTTATACCTCCGAAATTCAAGATCCCAACTTTCGCAAAATATGATGGAGTCTCTTGTCCTAAGCTGCACTTGAGGTCTTATGTAAGGAAAATTCAACCTCATACTACCGATAAGAAGCTATGGATCCACTTTTTCCAAGAGAGCTTATCTAGAACTCAACTCGAATGGTACTATCAACTGGAAAGTACCAACATCCGTACCTGGGAGGATTTGGTTGTTGCTTTCTACCAGCAATACGAATATAACTCTGACCTTGCACCGACTCACATGCAACTACAAAGCATGTCTATGGGATCCAAGGAAAGCTTCAAGGAGTATGCTCAAAAATGGAGAGATCTAGCTGGAAGAGTCAAACCTTCCTTGGCTGACAGAGAGTTGGTAGATATGTTTATGAATACACTGACTGGCCCCTTCTATAGTCATTTGCTGGGAAGTTCATCATCTGGATTCACTGAGCTTATACTGACTGGGGAACGTGTTGAGAATGGCATCCGAAGTGGTAAGATTCAAGCTGCTACATCCTCAGGTGTTGCAAAGAAACCTTTCAATGGGAGGTCAGATTCAAATGATAACCATGGCCAATCTGTTGGGGCAGTTCTGATCTCCACACCGGCACCTCAGAAAAGTCGTCAAAACACGCAAGACACGCCTAGGCGTCAGTTCACAAAGATCAATATGTCACTGGCTCAAGCATTACAACACCTGTTGAAGTCAGAGTTGATCACTTTAAAGGATCCCCCTAAGAATCCTAGTACTTCTGCTCGTAACTATAATCCTAATGTGAGGTGTGCATATCACTCCAATAGTCCTGGTCATGATACGAATAGCTGTTGGACATTGAGGAATAAGATCCAAGATATGATTGATGCCGGGGAAGTTGAATTTGATCCTCCAGAGATTCCTAATGTGACTGCTAATGCTGCGGATGGCTAGAAGGAGGAACTTTCAGATCATTAGTTTTACTTTTCAGTTGTTGATTTCTATTATGTTTGTTTAAACATTCGACTTATGATAGACATTATCTGTTTTAATAATCATCATTAGTGCATTGCATATGTTCGTCTTGAATAAATTATTTCGCTATCACTCATTTTAAATTGTGTCTTTACTTTGCATATGTTTTGTGATATTCAACTCCTGCTAAGCTGTATGCCTTTTGAGGAAGGATGACGAAAATGATACCGCAATCTCATACAATATGCTTTTGAGCAGACTATGCTGACGATGTACAAGCATTGCTTCAATTCCTAAATAGTGGAGATATAAGGCTGTTAATCCCTTGCCAACCCCTTTGAGCCTAAGGTGTAGGAGTTTTTCTTTCTTGAACAATTTGAAACCGTTGATCATAACCTAGGGCAGGGTAGTTACTCAGTTAATTCAGTCATGCCAATACACTTTTACACAAATAATGATGGTTTCACGTGATCATTAAGTCAGGCAGTCAACATTTATCAAAAAGAAAAAAAACTGTTAAGTCAAAACCTATGAAGGAGACTTATCGAAAATCAAACATCCCGCTGACTGTGATCTCAAAATAAACAGTTCAGAAAAAAGTTAGGGATAACAAAATCAAAAAGGATGTTGCTAAAAATCCTCGACAAAAGAAAACATTTCAAAAGAGGTCATTACAAATCCTCGACACAAGAAAAAGAATTACAAAAAAGGATGACTGCATGTCCAAATTGTAGCGGGGAAAATCTGAGACCGAAGCCATGGAATTGACTCGACTCAATATTTCAGTGAAAGTCGCCACCGCGCTTTATTATTTCCAAAGGAAAAGGGAAAAGAACGAAGAAAACCCAAAGTTTGTTTTAAAAACAAAAGAAGAGATCTTAGGTACGGGTGTTGATTATACAAGGGGAAGGTTTTAAGCACCCCTCATATCTGTGGTACTCCACAGGAACCTTTTTGAAAATCTGTGTCGTGTGTGCTAAAAAACAGTTTGTTTTATTTTTAAAATAAGTTCGGCAAGACGTTAAGCCTTGTGCCTACATACCTCCTCGGTGCAATGGAGAAGTCAGAGCTAATGTAGTTCCGCTTAAAGGGAAAACGTTTTAAAAACGAATAAACACTTTATCGTCGTCGGAGAGAAATACTCAGCCATTGATATTGAGCATGAGAACAAACGAGTTCTTTGCATCGCAAATGAAGGAAGGGCTCCAACTCGGATAAAATCAACGAGTATGCCACTAGCTCTCTCACGCGGAAAAGATCTCATTATATCAATCAATTTCAAAATCGTGGGGTATAACCACTCGTTTCAACAATTAGTCGTGTCTAAACTTTTTGAAGAAAAAGGCCACTAAGGGCAAAAGATATTTTTTAAGAAAAAGGTTTTGAAAAGGTTTGCAAACATAAGAATGTTTTGGAAAAAGAGAGAAGATTTTGAAAATTAAAGAAGGGGAGGAGATGAAGAGGCTATCCTATTGCGTAAAATAAAAGCTAGGAAAAAGAACGGTCTAACCGAAATAAGAAGCCAACACTTGACATTATGAGTCAAGGTAGATTTCCCATCCTTTGGAATATCAATACTAAACCAACATTATCACTTGGGGATCCAGATGAACTTATTGTCTTAGCACCACTTTGCATTAAGCACATTAAAATTCTGACAAAAATCGGGCAGAGTAACGGCTGTTTTCGGGTAAAATCCTTATCTCAATGCCTTGGAATTAACCATCAAGGACTTTCAAGGAAATACCTGCATACACAAACAGACAACAACCCAATGCCAGACAGACAGAATAACAACAGAGTAATAATAGAACAAGGGTCCAGAGGTACTAAGTCCATAAGTCCAAATCTCCAAAATGCTAGGGATAGTAACTAGTAGTCCAAAAGAGAGCCTTATGTGTCTTTTAGATTTTCGTTATTTATTAGTGTTTTAGCATAAAAGTAAAGTATGGTCCAAGTGGACAAAGAGAAAATAGCGGAAACATAAACATAGTGTCCAAGTGGACAAAGAGAAAATAGCGGAATATAAACGTCCAAATGGACAAAGAGAAAATAGCGGAATGTAAATATGATGAAATGATAAAATAAAGCGATAAAGCGAGAAATATAAAGAGCAATATAATAAAGTGCGGAAATTAAAGTCAATTGTTAGATGTTAAAGATAACCATCTTGAAACTTGTCAAGTATGTTATCAAAGTTAGTAATGAAGATCGATGGTGAGTGAAGGATGTTCTCGGATTTAAATTCAATGGAAATTTATCAGAAGCTTGATAAAATCATAGTGACTACACGATAAACCTCCATAAGTCTTAAATCAACCGCATACAATTCTCTTCCATATTTGATCTTTTTGATTCGGGACACGAAATATTGCGCTATGTTAAGCAGATCGCCAAGTGATTTATGTAGAAATCACCCTACAACGAGGCCGGTCAAAACTTTATGTGCTAATGCATGCGAGAGAAATGATATGTAGATCATTCTCCGAAAGCAATACCGCACGAAAAGAAAATAGGTAACGATCTAGTCTTTACTAAGAATCCATAAGAATTCTCAAAGTATTAAGACTTTCATCGATCAAAAGAAAAAAAAAAGGAGAAGAAGAAGATAAAATGCATAAAGTAAAATCAACTCACACTATCATTAATATCATTCATCTAATATTATGGATTTGGTCCTTTCAAACCTATCAACATCCTAGATCCAATGATATTAATGAAGTGGAGGAAGTAGGAAGCCAAAACAAGCATAAAAAAGGCAAAAAAACCACATTCTGCCAGCAGGAAATCGATTTACCTCTGTAGGAAATCGATTTCCTGAGTGCAGAGTTCAAATTTTGAAAAAAAATAAGGTGGAAATCAATTTCCTACAGAGGGAAATCGATTTCCTGCACGCAGCATTCAAAAAATCAGCATTAGGAGGCATAAAACTTGACTTAAGCAAACATACAAACACCTTATGATCACACATCAATTGGAGCACGAATTTTCCATCAATTCACCATCAAATAGGACCAATATAGCATCAAAGATGCATCACACACAAGCACAAAAGAATCACATTATGATAGATGAAAAAGGATGAAGAAAATTACCAAATCTTGAACAAAACTTAGATCTACTTCAAGAATCACCAACACAAATCTTGATCTCTCAACAATTGAAGAAAAAAGAGTGAAATGGATGGTGGTTTAGCTCATAGTTTCTGAGGTTCAAGATGCGACTCACAAACTTTATGAAAGAAAAAGAGCTTTGGTGAATTTGGTAAGGATGAGGAGAGAAATTGCAAGGGGTTTTTTGGCTCTCAAAGCTTGAGAAATGAATTTGCAAGAACTTTTTTGGCTATCAAAAGCTTGAGAAATGAGGGAGTAGAGACCTCTATTTATAGGATGGGATCAAGAGTAGTGGCAATTTGGTCTTTTTGCATTTGGTAATTAGCTTATGTTTAAATGGTGTTTAAATGGTATTTAAATGGTAAAAATGGTAAAATGAGGTTTAAGTGGGTTTAATGAAGGGGTTAATTTTGATGAGGTGGAAAATTGGTAAAAATGACAAAAAATGATCAAATAAAATGTGATTGGTGCCAAAATGGTGTCATGCTTCCCTCTTTTTTTCAAATTTCGTCCAGGGAAATCGATTTCCTATATGGGTAAATCGATTTCCATAGTGAAATTTTCAAAAATTCCTTTTCTTGCACTGTTTTGATTTTGCCCGATCTTTTTCCTGCAAGACACAAACAAAGGAAACAAAATGCATATTTTTGGATTTTGGTTAGTATAAAACAAATTAAAGAAAATTAGGTGCTTGATAGTTCCCCTCAAAGACGAAGCGAACATAACACCGAAAAATGAAATCTCAAGATTGTGATCTTGATTAATGATTGAGATGCAAATGATGTATGATCTTAGGGTCAAAAATTGGGGTATGACACAAATAAACTGTCGGTGCTTTAACCATCATCAAATGTCAATATTACAAAGCTCTGCTAGAACTTAAACGTAAAGTTAACTGAGCATAGGATCGAAGAACATCACGAAGATTGGGAAGGGTACGAATAAACTTTGAGCCTTTATCCTTTGTTTCTTAAACCGTGAACCAAGCCACGTTACAACCATTGAAAGTCCTAACTGAAGCATGGTTAGTTCGAGAGCTTACTGTCACCAAGAAAGGTATCCTGACTCCGTAAGATTTACCACATATGTTGAGTTGATACTTCATTTTTTTACAAACATCACGTTTTATAAACATCATGCTTTTACATTCCCAGTTTTAATGTTTTTCAACAAACTCAAGACAGACATATGCATTGCATCTCATGAATCCATTATTAAACATATTCTGCTACATAATTTCAAATGTTAGCATCAAAAAGAATCTGCACAGGGTACGACTAATGACTAAAAGTCATCCCGACAGATGAAACTATTTCAGCAGCAACATCCCTTTATAACTGACTCAGTTAACTAGAAGTCAATGAATACAAGGGGCATGACACGTTTTGCCCAATCAATCTGGGGCAATCAAGTCAAGATTCCAAGAACCTCTCAAAAGCCAAACAATCAGGGACATGCACCCAAGTGGGTCTGAAAGCCATCGCTCGATCAGTTAGGGGCATTGTCCTATCTCTATGATTACTAGGGGCATGTCATCCATAATATACATCTCATAAAGTCCTCGCAAGGCGAATCTCTTCAAATTCCCTAATAACTGGGGAAAACTATACAAGGCATGTTCAACGCTTCTATCAATACTCATCGTTGTGTTCCAATCAACACAAATCCAGGAACGACAGTTACTACGAACACTGAGGGCAATGTCCAAGGCAACCATTCCTCCTCACAAAGTCGACTTCACAGGATCATATCCCCACAGAGCAATCCTCAAAGATGCTATCTTCAAACGTACTCGTCCAACAAAAGACGTAGCTCCTCAACAGAGTTCACATCTTTGACACCGTCGGTTCCCCGACCTTCTTCTCTTCTCCAAACATGGTTTATTAATATCTCTAAATCCCTAGTCAGGGTACATCAAGATACTGGTCATCCCCAAGCAAAGATCATAAATCCCCAGCCGAGCATCTTCAAAAACAAGATCAGATGTCGAAATCACAATGATATAGAGATCTATTTTCTCACTCAAGACAACATAAATCATATTCAAGCATCATATGTCATAAACATATTCATACATTACATACATTCCCTCATAATGAATTCATACATAACACGCGAGTTTCTCGTTTATTCTGAGAGACTCGTCACATAATACATGCATCATGACATTGCATAAAGACTAACTTTACCTTTTACAGGATACAAGTAGAAGCAGATGAACAAAATCTCCACTTTTCCAAAGTCTAATTCAGGTACTACGAACGGTATTGACACGATCAAAGAAAGAGACAGATTTAATCATGACACTCAATTCAGAAAAAATCACGACAACCGAGTTACGATAATGGAATCACGACAACTGAGTCACGATGATGGAATCACGACAACTGAGTCAGGATAATGGAATCACGACAACTGAGTCACGATGATGGAATCACGACAACTGAGTCACAATAATGGAATCACGACAACTGAGTCACGATAATGGAATCACGACAACTGAGTCACGATAATGGAATCACGACAACTGAGTCACGGTAATGGAATCACGACAACTGAGTCACGATAATGGAATCACGACAATTGAGTCACGACAACTGAGTCACGACAACGAAGTCACGACAATTGAGCCACATATCTAATCCCGGTATTCAGTTCAGAAACAATCATGGCAATGAAGTCACGATGATGAAGTCACGGTAATTGAGTCACGATAATACGACAACGGAGTCATGACAATAGAGTCACTACAATTAATTCACTTCACACTCCCAACGTCTAGATGGCATCTGCAAGCCCATCTCCGATAAACTTTCTGTCAACAGCCGGATGGCATCTTTAAGCCCATCTCCAACAAACACTTCTCAATACTTCAAGCTCGGATATAATCTAACATACGACTTATTCTGACTTTCGTATTTATCCAGATCAGATGGCATCTTTAAGCCCGTCTCATACATCTTTTCCAACACATGGACGACATCTTTAAGCCCGTCTACGGTAAAAGTCCCTGCTTCAGCGAGGGCAAATTTCTTGGGTATTCTAGTGTTCAATCCTCTTCTACCTTCAGACTCCGACAGACACACAGGCCAGTCTACATCTTCAGGTTTAAGAAAATTGAAAAGGGGCAGCTGTCATATCCCAAAATTTGCCCAACATGTTTATTCATATTCTAGTCCATCTAACTTTCAAATGCTCAAAGATATATAAGAAGAAAGCATGCTGTCTCTCTCCTAAACAACATCCTCTAAATTAGGGTTTTTGATTTAATCAAGGAATTTGAACTCCTGATATCCCAAATGGATTCCATGATATCTCATATGATTCAAAGTGCCCTCATGCCAAGGTTCAAGCCCTGATTCAAAAGATTGTTCACTCAATGACCCAAATAATCAATAATCGACTGGTTGACCTAAAAGTCAAACTATGGTCAAATCACAGTCAAAGTTCCTGATTTTTTGTCAACATTCTCATTTTGAAGTGTAATTCATCATTTGATCAAGGGTTGATCATGATTCATCAAGAAAAGGTCAAAAATCCACAAAAGTACAAAGTTGCTAAATTAGGGTTCCTAGGCAAAAGTCAACTAAACTTTGACCGGCCATATATCTCTCATAATTTCTCATAAATTCCCCAACCATAGCTCATTCTCAAGGAAATTCAATTCTCTACAACTTCGATGTTGGGCCCAAAGTCAAGAATTGCTTTCGCATAAGAGATATGAGCCAAAACATTACAGGTCCTTCTAGAAGCTCACAAAAAGCAGTTTTCTCGCACGAGCTATATCATCAAGATAAAATCCTCAAATGCAAAATAGCATCCAAAGTGGCTTGTAGAGGACATCTTGAGGCCAAGAGACTCAGCATAAGGGTTGGGCGCAGCTTGCCTCAAGATCTCTTCTCCAAGTTTCCAAAAAATTCAAGGAAAAGCAAGGGATCGTGTTTGGAGTTCCAGTTAGTTTCTTGACTTCTCAGACATCCAAATTCGTCCATCAGGTATTATAAAGTGAATATGGATCATTAACCCAGCCTTACATTGCCTAAAACACGCATAGCATGTTCATATGTTTCCATGTGTCTTTTACTTTTGTTTTCTGTGTTTTAATGATTATTGATCGAATCTAACTGCAAATTTGAGTTCGTAGTGAGTTTTAAGGAAGGTCTGGACCATTGGAACGAATCCATGACGTGTATGTCAACATTCACCATGGTTAGGGCAAGAGAACACAAAGTTTTCGTGTTCATGGTTACGGGAATTTTTAGGACAAACAAAAGCCTCCATCAGGCTCGTAGGGACTTGTTTGATCGATCTGGGCTGTTTGCTTTTTCTTTCATGACCGTTTCTTGCAGGTTTAGGAATGGCAGGTAATAGCTACAAAAATTCGTGGCCATTCGTGCAGCAAAATCGTAGCGAAATTGAGTGTGGAAGATGATGAATAGTGAAAGAAGACCTTGACCACGCGTGGGGATCCGTGAGTGGTGGGTCAGCAAATCAGTATTCTCCTCTCTCATTCCATTGGCCAGTCAACAAAGGCTGTCTTCTCTCTCTGTTCTCCATTGGTCTACGCATGTGACAGTTGTCCCCACGGTTTGACCATTCCATTTACTTTCGTTTTATTATTTAATGATTCTTGGTCATGTTATTATCAAAAAGCAAATTTGGATGAGTTGGCAACGGTGATAGGTGCGTGACTCAAAGGGAAGGGGTTCGAACCTCCCTCTTGCCAAAATTTTACCCTATTTTTATACTTTTTAATTACCACGAATCCAGCGCCATCATCTCACGAGGGACCATGATACGCCCTCACTTATCAGCCATCAGATTGCTACTGGGGTAGATCCAACGCTCCAGATACGGAAGTGCATGGTGCACCTTCAAGAGGCTCACCACACAAGATCAAAGCTAAGCTTTTCTAATCTTTCTTTCTATAATTATTTTTATTACATAATTTCCTTTAGTTTTTTATTTATTTTGTTAAATACTTATTCTAAAAATCTTGTTTGTTTTATATAATTACGAAAAATGTTTTTTTTTTATGATTATTTAATCAAAACTCGATTTTTCCACAATCTTTTTCAATAATTGTTTTTTTAAAAAACAATAAAAATTATTATTCTTGTGTATACCTTTAATCAATTAATTTTAAATATTTGTTAACCTCTAGGCATCTATCAATCCTAATAGCCTTAGTTTGTTGGTAGGTGTTATCCACTAACGCATTTTTAAGCCTTGTAAACCTTTTGGGTCACAATAAGTTTTCTTAAATAACCCTTTTAGGTTTAGGGTTAGGGTTTGTAAACCTTTAGGGTTTGTAAACCTTTAGGGTTTGTAATCAATTAGGGTTTAGATCAGTCAATGCACTAACCTTTTTCTGTCTTTGTTCAAATTTTCAGGATTAATCAAGATTCTCCGATTACGCGTCATGCCAATCAAAAAGCTAAGTTCTGATTCTTTTCTTATTTAAATTTAATTTTTACTTTTGCCTTATAGGTTCAATTAGGGTTTATTTCATATGTTAAGGAACTTCTCTTACACTCACCCCTATTATCTTCATTTTAATTTTCAGGGTCAATGGATGGAAGGTTCGAGGGAGATCAAGGCATTCAATGTTTAGAACTAATTATTGATCTTTCTTATTTTTTCCGTTTGTTAATTTCCCCCATCCCCGCAGGTGTTTATTGTAATAGCGTAGGAACTTTAATTTCTGCCTTTAGTTTCCGCTCACTTTAAACTGCGTGGTTAGTAATCCTAGGGAGTGCAAGATTATTAAATGAACCTAGATCACTAACTTACAAGATAAATATCATCGAAGTTAACCACGTGATTGTGCCACACACACACCTTTAGGGTAACCCCTCTTGTTGCCTGTTGCCTTATATTGTTGCCTTTTGTTGCCTTGTTATCTATGCCTTTAAATAGTCAAGTCCCTCGGTTCCGAGGATACCTAAAGCAAATGTTGCCCTTAGTTCATTCATCATCAAATTTGTCCCTCGAAGTTGCCTCGGTAAATGATGATTTGTCCCATTGCTAAGGTATCCTCGCATGATGCCTAATTAATGACTATTATATCCTTCCCTTAGACTACCTGCCCTCTTTATGGCAAGGGACAGTCTTATGGCGAATGATAACTCGATGACCCTTCAATATCCAATTGAAAGACTTCCTGCCCTCTTATGGTATGGATAGACCCTTTCGCCCGAAAGACTAAAAGAACAATTTTTCTAACTTAGGGTGGTTGCTACTAATTGCTTGCTCTAAATTCAAAAATCCTTTTCCCATTCTTTTCCAAAAATCAAATTCAAAAAGACTACGCTTATTTACAAGCTAAAGTTCTTCTTCGAAATCTTTTATTATTCAAAATCTAATCAAACAAACAATTCAAACGAAGTGAGCTAAGCAATTAAGAGCCCGTGGATAACCATGGATGTAAAGGGTGTCTTACACCTTCCCTTTGTATAACTTACCCCCCGAACTCAAAATCTTTTAAAAGGTCCTTTTCTGTTCTTTTAGCCTTTCCAATTGGATAAAATAAAAGTCGGTGGCGACTCTTGCTATCCGCGACATTTCGATAAAGTCAGTTCACCGTATTACAGGCTCTTTTACGGGAGAGGGGGAAACATAGAGCTAGCTGGATTCACTGACAGTGATTACGCTGGATGTGTGGAGGATAGGAAAAGTACATAAGGGTATACCTTCATTCTCAGTGATGCAGTAGTGGCATGGTCCTCCAAGAAATAACCAATTATTACTCTAAGTACAACTGAAGCCGAATATGTGGCGGCAGAAGCTTGCTCTTGTCAATTAATATGGATGAAAATAGTGTTGGGAAAAATTGGCTACGAAGGAAGCAACAACCCTGTTATTTTCTGTGATAACAACTCAACAATCAAGCTATCAAAAAATCCGGTAATGCACGGCAAAAGCAAACACATCGATGTAAGGTTCCACTTCCTACGTGAGCTGGTGAATGAAGGAGCTGTTCAGTTAAGGTTTTGTAGCATGCAGCAGCAGGTTGCAGATATATTTACCAAGCCACTCGGCACAAGAATCTTCCAGGGACTCAAAAAGAAGCTAGGAGTATGTGATGCACCAAAGTTAAACTGAATTGGACAATTAAGTTTAGGAGGAGATGTTAAGATTAGTATTTAGATATTTATTTAAATAAAATTAGGTATTGCAGAATATTAGTATGTGTCAGCTTATTGTTAGCTATTTTATTGCTTAGTCAAAATCAGTTCCTAGATTTTAGGAAGGAATAAACTGCTCTACATGTAATGGGTTGTTAGGGAGATCGTGTGATATTGTGTAAGCCTATTTATTGGCCTTTTCTTATTCAATCAAGTAAGTTTTCCAGCATTTGATTCTAACACAGGTTTCAGTTTGGACTGAATCTCTTAGAGATGTGCAGTAATTCTTCCACCGCTTAGGGGGTCTTCACTTTTACTTTTTCGGGAGGCTGCACTTTGATTTGAAGCCATTGTGCAAAGGTAACATAATGACTGCAGCCATGATACCAACATGGGTTTGCGGACAACATCATCAGAATCAGCCACTTGTGAATACAACTCATTCAAAGCTATGTTCTGTGCATCTTGTGGTAACTTGGTAATCAACTGTGCCAATAGTTGCATCAAGTTGGGTAGGACCTGAACATATAGACTTGCATGATTGTGTAAATTCAAAAACAATATTTATTCTTTAATCTATATAACCCTGACACGTCGGTTGAAGGCATGCTCGACACATATAGGATATCAAAACATGTGGTTACTTTCAATCACTTCTATTTTCTTAAATTATTACTCGCATCCACATGTCAATATCGTGTCTGGTATTCATGTTTGTGTCAATGTCTAATAGTATTTAATGCAAATGGAGTATGGACTACAAACAGGTTACAAGAAACGATTAAGAAGCATTTAACGTCAAATGGATAAATTTTTAAAGTAAGACCTTACTTGAATATCAACAAGGAAAACTAGACGTAAAAGCAGGTCCAATAATTTCTTGCTAGGTTCTGGCTCTCCTTGCCACTGCTTCCACGCATCAGCCTCGTGAGTGAAGACTTCAGAACAAAGCTGACTCGCTTTTTCAACAAGACTATGAATGCAATAAAAAGTGGCAGGGCTTCCAGCAGGAAGATGTTGGACCATTCCTACAACTCCGGATGTCATTTCCTCAAAAGGAGTAATGCCAGGATATCCCTATATTCAAAATACAATATCATATAAAAACGTATTCAAAATTATCAGTCTCACATATTAAAGACCAAGGTCTTTGGTATGATAATTACCGATAAGGATACTTGTATGTAATGAAAAACGAGATTCTCCTTCAAAGAGACTCCATCGTTTTTTTTCAGATTCTTTCCCCATAGACATAAATGCAATGAAGACGGAATGAAAAGCTCGAGATACTTTTCCAATCGGATGTTCCATATATCCAGTTTTTTAAAATAAGGAAGCACATTTTTTATCGATTATAAACAAAATACTACAGGTATAAATTTTTACGAAAGCCTGCAACGAAACTATTTTATGAAAAAATCAAGCAAAACTAAATATGCACTTGGTTGATATAGGATACAAGAACATAGTTGGAGCTACCATGTCTCCGAAGACTGGGGCAGGCAAACACCCGATCAAATTTGGAATGACCCGTAGGTAAAACAAAACACGAGTTGTTTGCACTTCATCCTTAGACCATAAGTATTTGGTTTTCTAGTCTAGAAGCAAGGTAGTTAAAATCATGATTTTACACTATGTCGGGAAGGGGAAGTAAAATAGTAAATCGTCAAAATATAACACCAATAGTAAAACTATACAAAATTCTAAAACTCATTTTTATGCATATATATATAGACAGAGAGAAAAAACCTAAAATCACTTGAAATACTTGACTAAATTTATTTTCATAAGCATAGCTCACAATTAAGATAATTAAAACCTTAAGTCACACTTCAAATACTTATATAAATTTATTCATAAGCATAATCGCATAAACGTTTGAAAGATCGATTCTACTTGATTCCAAAAAAGTAGGATTATGGATATAGTCATAATCGTTGAGGGAAGACATAATCACACAATCATGAGCTTTTACTTTTCAAATCGGGATTTTAACTACCATGTCTAGAAGAATAGAGAATCTTATAAAGTGGAAATCCAAGATAAAAGCAATTCAAATAAAAACACAAAATTGAATAAATCATACATGGCCCATTTGTCAAGTCACCATAAGAGGGTATGGAGTTCACAAAAAACGTACAAGCATGCTCATTCTTGTTAACACTTGCAATAACCTTGCGAATTGTCTCCATGGCAAGCGTACATGGCGAAAATGTTCCAGGCAAGAAAACGATACTAGTATCTTCAACGAGATGTCAGTTTGTATTTCTTGATCAAATTTCGAGCTCAATTTATGCTTTGTTACAGCTAGCGCAAAGACTACAACCATAAGGAAAGCATATTCCGCAATTTGTGCTTGTGGATCAGCGACATGGAGGGAGGTTTGGGAATTGACTAGGGTTTGGAGATGTTGGTGATGGTGCTGATTGAATGAAGAGATTTGAAGCGTGTTTCAGAGTTCAGACCAAGCTTGGATGATGGATTTTGCAGAGGAGGTGGTGGATTGGGAGGTGAATTTGTTGGGGGTGAGGTGTAGGAGGAATTTGTCTAAGAACAAAGTGTCTGGGTTTCTTAACATCTTCTTCTTCTCCATGTTGTCAATGGCGAAATCGCGGTGCAAAGTGAAGTTCTGGTGTCGTTCAAATTTCAAGGAAATTTTTAAAAGGTTAAATATGTTTTTATCCAATAAAATTATCAAATTTTATTTTTGTCCTTATTAAAAAATGACATGTTTGGGTCTTTATAAAATTATTATGCACGTAGTTTTTGTAACACCCTTCTAAACCCCGCGGCAAATTAAATAAAGTTATTCAGAGTACATGAAATAAGGGTGCCACAATTTCAAAATAAATTAAAACATCATTCAGTCATGTCATGCATTCACTGAGGCAATTCTTATTAATAAAAAACAATTCATGTCAACACAGCGGAAATAGTTCAACAGATTAAGTTTAACATTTTCAAACCAATCCTTCAACATAAAAACAAAACTAGAGTTATCAAAACTTAAACTCTAAACGTTCGCGTCCCCAGTGTTACAACTATCAGAGCATGACACCTGACGCTAACCAAACAACTGACTCATGAGCTAATCCTCACCGAGTCGAATAGCCGCTATCCTCAATCTGAAAATGACAACATGTAAGGGTGAGTCTTCATCATAATTAACAAATGTTATAAGGCTATAAGGCAATAACACATCATAGCTGTATTGTTCACCCAATTGTTTCACAAACAGACATTCAGACAAGTTTCATCATCACAAAGCAATCAACCAACATCATCAATATTTATAACACTGGAATGCATCCAATCATGTTATAAAAGTCATGCATATGAATGCAACTGACACTATGCATGTGGTACCAACATCATCAAATGGGAATAACCCATGACCGATCCAACATCATCAAGATACGGCCCTGCCGGCACAGATTCCACACAATGGGAATCATGCCCTTCACTGATCCAACACACCCTTATGGATACAGTATCACCAATGAACATGAATGAATGCAAACATATATGAACATACTTATACCATCGTCAAGTCTATGAGTAACATCGTCAAAATACCCATTTCATCATAATCATCATCATCATCAAGCATGTTTACATATATATGCATCATTCAATCACAATCACATCATTAATCATCACATAGATTATTTAATAAGGTTCGTTTAGCTCAAAACGGCACGCGAAACGGACCAACGGATCAAAAGTTATGCATTTTACAAAATTCTGCATTTCTCAAAAACCTTCAGTGGTAATCGGTTACCCAAAGGCCAGTAACCGGTTACCCTGACTCACGAAACACATCCCCTGGTTTTTGTATGGGTAATCGGTTACCCTGCTTTCAGTAACCGATTACTGACTTCCAGAAAATACATCCCCCTGTTTTTTGTATGGGTAATCGGTTACCCTGCTTTCAGTAACCGATTACCGACTCCCAGCCAGCAATATTTCCCTTTTTACACTGCAGTAATCGGTTATCCTGCTCCCAGTAACCGGTTACTGCGTACCTGCAACCCCAAATTCTGCAGAAAACAGCATTCCAACCATTTCCAACTCATTCCAATTACACCAATTCGAACAATAGGAAATGAAATGCACACATACCACGAAATACACATCACAATACATCAATTACACATCAAACAAAGCCATGATCACACAATATCATAGATTTCATACACAAGATCAATTATCATACAATTTGATTCAATCCCTAAACCTATCATATGACTCAATTGACCCGAATCCTACATCTATTCAATATTATTAACCCCTAACCCGATAATAGATGATAATCAGAGAAGTCCCCCCTTACCTTAGTCAAATCCTTGAGTGGGTCTTCTCCCTCTTGGTTCTCTTTCACGTTCTTCAGCTCCTCTTCTCACAACTTCTTGTTTTTCACGTTCTAACTCTTTTCCTCTTGTTTTTCCTTATTTCATGAAAACATAAAATTAGAGATGGGCTCCTTTACACTTACACCCCCATATTACTAATTCCACCATAAGGCCCAACAACTTAACATTTTATATTTCTTTCCACATAATTCCAATAAAATGCTAATCCAAATTAATTAATTTAAAATTAATTTAAACTAATTAAATTAGAAATTTTGGGATGTTACAGTTTTAATCTCTAATTTAAATTGATGTATATGTTTGAATGCTAACTTTACATATATATTTAGAACGTTATAAAAAGTTACTGAAAAAAATAGAATTCAAAATTTAATTTCTAAATCGATATTTACATTACTTTTATCATTATATTTTGAAATTTCAAAATAAAATTTATTGATAGGATATTTGTTGAGATTACTTGATTTAGAACATGTTCGTTTTATTTTGGCAAGACTATAATGGTTAAGTCAATTAGAAATCATTAAAGGTAAGGTATAATGAAATTAGAAACTTATTTACTATTTCAAAGTTTGATTACCTGATTAGCAAGTTAACAAAAGCACTATGATTTAAGCCAACTTATTAAATTGATTGTTTGATCACCGTCAGTAATCAAGTTTTGATTTATTTTGAACAAGTGAAAAGAGGTAAAAATAGAGTTCAAAACCACAAAGCCAATTGAAAATCACAGCAAGCGAGTTGAATTACAAGTTAAAATTCGTTTAAAATTTAATGTCAGCAACTTGCATTGAACTTACATTGCAACTTGATTTAAGTTGCACATAACATCATACATTACACAAGGTTCTCACACCAAAAAAGCCAAAACAATTAATACAAAAACAATTTGAGATGGAAAACAAGATAAGTTGAATCTGATTGAATATTGTGCTTTCATTGAATTATAGTTGGGTTACAATTTACATTTACAACAACAGTAATAGTAGTTTTTACAGCAAATTACAACAAATTATTGCACATGATTATCAATCACACTTTTGTTCACACAATTTCCCCAGGAAAATCATGGATACCATTCACTGTAACAGAATCACGAGCCTTACACACCTCAATAAAATTCACATGTTTCTCACTCAGAGGAAAATATTTGAATCTCACCATAACATATTTTCATAGCTCACACATTTGCTTACATGATTTACTAATACAAATCTCACTCTCTTTTACACACTTCAAACTCTCACATGCTCACCAAATTTTAACCTAACTACCTCGTGTATGTGTATATAGGCTTAAATGCATTTTTGGTCCCTGTAAGTTAACGAATTTTTGATTTTCGTCCCTGTAAGTTTTTTTAGGTCTGAGTCCCTATATATCTTACTTTTTGATTGCAGTCTAGTCCTTAAAGCCAAAATCTGTAGGTTTCCTGCGAATTTTGATTTTAGGGACTAAAACGAACGCGGAAGTGAAATATAGGGACTCAAACCAAAAAAAAAACTTATAGAGACGAAAATCAAAAACTCGCTAACTTGCAGGGACCAAAAGTGCATTTAAGCCATATATATATATATATATATATATATATATATATATATATATATATATATATATATATATATATATATATATATATATATATATATATATATATATATATATATATATAAGGCATATCATATGAGAATGACATATTTATATGAGAATATGAGAATGAATCTGAACCATTGGATTTTAAAATAAATGGTGAAGATTATGGGTGAATCTTTTTTTTCTCTCTCTTACTTCATTTATTTCAAGATACAGGAGAGAGAAAAAAAAGATTCACTCATAATCTCCACCATTTATTTTAAAATCCAATGGTTCAGATTCATTCTCACATTCTCATATAAATATGTCATTCTCATATGATATGCCCTATATATATATATATATATATATATATATATATATATATATATATATATATATATATATATATATATATATATATATATATATATATATATATATATATATATATATATATATATATATATATATATATATATATATATATATAGAGAGAGAGAGAGAGAGAGAGACACACACACACCACACCACACATAAACCAATCACACAATACAAAGTAGTCATAATTCCCTTGTAATAATCCTTAAATTCGTAACCACTATCTCCAAGACTTTCACAATCCTTCACTAAAAAAACTTCGAACAACCCTGAAGTAGTAGCTATCAAAATTACCTCAAAATTCTTGAATCTACAACACTCCCGTCAAACTCCGTCAACTCAAAACATAATAAGTTCATAAGAAGAAAGACTATAAATAGAATAATAGAAACGATAAAAGGGGGAAACATCGTCGTACCTGACGATACATCTGTCGCACAGGAACTTTAACTCTTCTTTGGAGTCCGCCTTTGGTAGTTTTTTGTTGTTTCATTGTGAATTTGTGTGTAACCCTCTTATATGCGTTGGTAACTCCTTAGAATCGGTTGATTCATGTGTTTCAAAGGTTTGTTTTTTATTAAGGCCGATTCGGTATTATGTGTTGTTTTATGTTGATTTCGAGCACAGATTTATAATTAGAAGGGAAATTAAGGAGGGGTTTTGCATTTGGATTTTTTAGTTTTGCTAGGCGGATGAGGACGAACGTTCAAGGTGTTCTTCGCCCACTGTAACGCCCTAAACCCCACAATGCAATTAGCGCGTAATTTAATTACAAATACAACCTTATAGGGTGTCACAGACATAAAAAAGTAAAAGTTGCATAAAATATTCTTTAAAAATTATGTGATTATTTTCCACCACGATGATCATAACCAAAAACGCAAAACCTATATTGAACAAAATCATAAAAACCTTTTATGACAATGACTGTTATTTAAAATATTGATACTCCTACAAGAATTCAAAAGATGTGTGTTTTGATTTAGATAGTTTTGTTTTAGATTTATAGTTGTCTTTGTTGAAGATTTAGTTATTTAAATTTTTACAATCGTCAATTAAAAAACTTTATCATTAAAATTTAAGAAAAGATTATGGAGATAATATATGCAAGATAATTAAGATATGTTTAATGAAAGCTTTCCTCACTCAGATATCAATATAGTTGAGAGTTATTCTGAGGAAGGTTACATGCTCTAAAAATGAGTTCTCATATATTATCATTTATTCTTATATATATATATATATATATATATATATATATATATATATATATATATATATATATATATATATATATATATATATATATATATATAT
Source organism: Vicia villosa (assembly GCF_029867415.1). Classification (NCBI taxonomy): domain Eukaryota; kingdom Viridiplantae; phylum Streptophyta; class Magnoliopsida; order Fabales; family Fabaceae; genus Vicia; species Vicia villosa. The sequence goes on from NC_081184.1 coordinate 3,425,905, forward strand.
ATATATATATATATATATATATATATATATATATAAATAAATAGGGGACGACTCAAGTGATAACACTTGGTTATTATGAGAAATGAGAACAATGAATCACGACCATTAAATTTTGATTTTGTTCATTTTAGTGAACTGGATTAGTTTCTCTTTCTATCTTGATTTAAAATAAATATTAAGGATCATAGAAAGAGAAATCAATCCAGTCCATTAAAATGAACAAAATCAAAATTTAATGGTCGTGATTCATTGTTCTCATCTCTCATAATAACCAAATGTTCTCACTTGAGTCGTTCCTATATATATATATATATATATATATATATATATATATATATATATATATATATATATATATATATATATATATATATATATATATATATATATATATATATATATATATCATGCAGCTACACACTATTTTCACATCCTCTTCATTCAACTACTTACTATTGTCAATTTTTTTATTCAACTACTCATTATTATCATATCTTTTTCATACAATCACACTTTACTATCACGTCTTATTCCTACAATAATACATTAATATCACATCTTTTTTATTGAATCACTTATCACATCTTCTTTGTTCAAACCACCTAAGTATCATCATATCTTCTTCCACGTCTTATTCCTACAATAATACATTAATATCACATCTTTTTTATTGAATCACTTATCACATCTTCTTTGTTCAAACCACCTAAGTATCATCATATCTTCTTCCAACCTTATAAATACACTTCTCATTTTTTTCACATACTACACTCTTTTATCATTTTTCTTACTCATATTTCTCATACTCTTTTTTTCTTCTTATTTTATTTAAATTGACACTATAGATAAGATAGAATCCTAGAGAAACAAAATAAAACATAAAAGTATTTATAATTTTTAGAAATTATGTATCTTTAATATATATATATATATATATATATATATATATATATATATATATATATATATATATATATATATATATATATATATATATATATATATTATTTTTATTTTCATCAACTTCATGTTTTATATTTTGTATTTACTTGTTTATTTATACTATTGTCGTTTTTATTTATTTACATATGTTTATATTATCGGTAATTTAATTATAGTATTATCATTTTTATCTTATTTTTATTATTATTATATAATTCTCAATTTATGTATAGTAATGTTGTTTTTATATACTAATTTATTTATATAGTGAATTTATTTATTTATAGTTCATTTTCAATTAATTATTTATTTATATTAATTTTATTATTTATATCATTGTCAATTTATTTATAGTAATGTTATTTTTATATACTAATTAATTTATATAGTGAACTTATTTATTTATTTATTTATTTATTGGAATAACGAATTTATTTATTTAAATATTGTCATTTTCAACTAATTGTTTGTTTATTTATATTATGTATATAATTGTCAATTTAATTGTGAGACATTAATTGAAATTTGAATTTAGATTGTATTTTTAAAGGTTTTGAGAGTGATGTTAATACGAAAATTTTGGGTTTTTGAAGCCATACTCATTGATTTCTATAAAAAGTTTCTAACTTTTTAAATGGAAACCCTTCCATAACAACCAGTTTATTTGTGTGTCAAGTTATCTTAAGTCTATACATCTTAATTGTATATGTTGTGAGAAATTAAATGATGTAAAAGGTAAAAGAGATGTCAAGTGTTTTTGAGTATTTTTTTTACTTAACTTTTTGAATGTTTTCACATGATACACCATGGATACTCTTCCTTGGAGATTCATTAATATGAATAGTGTGGAATGGTGGAAATCAGTTGAAAAAAACACTTTAGAAGCAATCACATATCTTAATCAACTGTCTGAAGGAGTTTTATTAGACGTTTTATCACATGCTCGTAGTAAATCTATCTTATATGGCTGCATTCACTTGTTACATGTACTCTTAATATATGAAAATGGAGTCCAAATTTGTATAATTTTAAGTTGTTTGATGAGTTCGTCAACTCTTTTATTACCCAATGGGGATGGTTCCCGGTCAAATATTTGGCATTCCGGAGTCAGGTTTTGCTAAATCGAAACTTAAAATTAGATCATTGTTTCCCAAAAAAAATTCTTTTCATATATAAAAGCTTCAAATTTTACATGTAAACACATATTATTCAGTATCATTCACAAGGTTTCCTTTGGTAATTATAAGCGTAAATCTTTTGTAATTTTTCCTCGTTACAAGCAAGACGAGAGTGGTCGAATTTGAATTTTTTGCCATGCCTATAAATGCCTCACATTTAGGTACACATTATCCTGATATTAAAATCTCTCACTTGTAGTCGTAACCAACTTAAATGTTAGAGTGTTTGCAGGTATTTCACTGCTATTAAAGTGGAGCCAAAGGATACTTAAAATTTTCATCTTAATTAAATATAAGATCTTAGTCGGTAGAAAAATTACCTATAGTTTTTAAAAATTAATTTTTAACATTTTTAAATTAAATAAATAAATTGCAATATTAAAATAATTTAAAAGTAATTAAATAAAATTTAAACAAATTAAAATAAAATAACTAAATAATCCATTTCAATTTTTTGTTTCTAAAAATTGTGAGTAAATAGGTCTATTGGGCTCTCTCATAATCTGAATCTTATTCTGGTTGTTCGGACTTCGGAAGGCTCGCACTCTCCTTGTTTCTTCTCTTCCCAATTACCAAGGCAAATGAATGTTAAATATTTCTACGGATCTTCCTCAATCCCCTTGGTCGTAAGTTCAGAAGTGCCTGAATGATATCCTGTACATCACCTCCATTATTCTCCTCTGCCAATCCAATATTGACTGAACCAATGTACTTTCTGGGACACCTTCTGGCCATATTGGAATGAAAACGTACACCGTGAACTTTTTCTTGGCTTCAAGCTTACTCTTAATTTTAAGTGAAAGATCCTTTGGGATTACATGAAAAGCACAAATGTCTTCAGGCTTGATATCGTCACCACTCCAAGAAAAAAAACTTCCAAGGAAATACTGATTTTCAATATAAATAAAGTTCTTTGTGCGTCAAATAGCCTTAATATATCTTGAATGCTACGACCGATGATATTATCCTTACCACTCACAAGATCGGTTCTTGAAGCATCTTTCGGAGTCTTCGGGAACCCGAAAGTTGCTCCACCATCAATAGATCTAAACAACTGAATATTCCATGTATCTTGATCATTAGGAATCATTACTGCTCAAAGATAAAAAAACATCCCAAGCAATCTGTCCTTCAAGACGAGAGTGAATATCATGCCAAAGTTGTAACACTCGGTATTTAGTTAATTATTTAATTAAATACTTTCAAATTATTTCGAATTTAATTATTGAATTTGTGGAGTGTTGAGAATTGTTGACATGAGTTTTTATGATTAATTAGTCGATTAATTAATTGATTGAGTTGTAGAAATAGTATTAAAGAAATACTAGATTTACTATATGGACTTAATTAAGTGACGGTGGTAGTAAAAGGTGGGGTGTGAATGTTAGGCCCAATAGGTTTAATGAAATTAGGTTAAGATAAGAATTAGGTTAATTAGAAGAGAAAAAGTTTTGGGAAATTGGTCATGGGAAGTTGTAGAGAAGAGAGAAAATAGGAGAGAAATTCATTCCCGTTTTTCTTGCAGCAGTCTCACTAAATCGAAGATCCCCGATTCGTTAACCGTTGGATCGTCACCAAATTTTGTGGGTAGGTTCGCAACACCTATAGCTAACTTTTGACCGTTGGGATCTTTAAAATAAGGTCTGAGTTGTGAGATATGATCATCGCACTGTAGCTGCATATTTGGGAAAATTTTCAGCTTTTGATTCTGATTAAAAGAGGCAATGGTTGGGAGCTAAGGCTAGATGGCTTCGATCGATAGAATTGTAGAACAGACTCCGAATACAAGGTAAGGGGTGGGGTTCTAACTCTATAACCGGACTCATGATGAATGATATGTGGGGGTTAATTTTGTAGGAAATTATTCCGGTTTATTTGTGTGTGATTTATGTTGCAAAACAATAATTTTTATGCTATTGTGTCGAATCTTGTTGTTGTTGAATCGATAGTGTAGTTAAATTTGTAGTGCAAAATAATTATTGGAATACTTGGAGATAGGAATATGATGATTGTATGTGGGATTATGGTGTATTTAGTTATCCGGAATTAATTGAAAATTGTAGAGGTAGTTCGTATATGCTAGTAGGTGATTGTGATCGGCTTGTTTTGTGAATTATGATGAGTACGTTGTGTTGTTATTTCTTTGTGATTTCTGAGTGATGTGTATATTGTTGTTGTTTTATGCGAAGTTGCATGATGTTTCAGTGACGATGTATACCTCTATTTATTGGTATAGCGACGATATAGGCTTATGCCTTTTGTGACGATGATGTTGTTGTTGTATGTGTTTGTTGCATTCATATACATATGCATTTTGGCGACGGTCTGGATTGACAAATTAGTGACGAAGGCTTATGCCTTGATGCCTCTGTTAACTGGCAATTGGCGATGGGGGCTGAAGCCCTGGGTACCACATGCATGTGCATTTGTTAGAGTCTCATTATATGTGGCATGAGTGTGATTTAATTGTGACGTGATGTGACTTGAGTTGTTGTTAAATTGTGATAATATGGAGTTGTAATTATAAATTGTTATACTAATGACGTGTTGTGACAGGTATTGTCTGGAAAATGAGAAATAGTTGTTATAACTATTAATATGTTGTTGTTATTGATTTTTGTTAATTATAACTGTTCAGGTTAATTGTTATTATAAATGTAGTCTGAAAGCTGTAACGTGATAATTTCGTATGATTAAATTCTAATATATTGTTTATCATGCGTTTGTTTATATTGGTAGATATCTCACCCTTTCTGAATGATGTTTCCCTACCATGGGAAATTGACAGGTACTCAAGATAGCGGTGGAAGTTTTGAAGTGATTTTATGAAGTCTTTAGTTGCTGTTAGTCGAGTTGGTGTCTTGCTCTGATACGTAGCACTCGGGGGGATAAAATGATTGTTTTAATTATTATTTCTTTTGCTGAATTTTTATATGGTTTTGGTTTAAATTGTAACTTAAAGTTACCGTGCAATGATGCTACGACTTGATTTGAATATTTATGAAGTTTGATGATTCCGCTGTGAATTAATTATTTAATTTGAAACAAAGTGATTTTTGAATAATGATTTAATTGTCCGTTTTAAATTCCTGTGCTATGTATTTATATGAAGGCAAATAAGCCGTAATTATTTTTGAAATGACGAATATGTGATACCTCAAATGAACTTGTTTTGAATTTATACTCTGATTTTTAATTATAATTTCGGGTAGAATTTGGGGTGTTACAAAAGTTCCCTTGGGACTATCTTTTGTGATTGCAACACGGAGAAAATTAAGTTGATGAAAATTATGATGGTGTGTCGTGTCAAGGGTTATGAAAAGCGAGTGGAATGCATTTTTATATCTTCCATCGCAGAGGTAAAGACACCCAACAAAACTAACTATTCTTCGCTTATTTGACCTCCATCAGGTAGTTCACTGTCGATCACCACAATCTTCTAGTGATGGGTAAACATGGTGGAAATTTGTAAATCTTGAACAATGCTTCCACCATCGTCGGTATTGTGGGGGAATAAGACACAATTGAAATTTCCATCGAAGAACTGTGTGGTTTCTTCATCATGAGTAGCCATCAATCCATCCTTTCAACAAACCAATTGATGTTCTATCGTCCCAAACAAGCATCAAAATCCTAACACCTTTACTTGACTTCTTCTTAAGAAGCTCATAACTTTTGCCACTTGAGAATAATATTTTAGGGACAAAATTATTCTGAACATGAGCATCTTAGTAAAGAGATACCTTACATCATTGCCTCTGCAAGAAGACAGTATGGGAAACTCTAGGAAACTTAGCACTTTGAATGCCTCAAGCTCAGCTACGGTCTTTCGTGACTTCAATATTGCAGCTTCACATGAATCTTCAAATGCTCGGTTATCGAATTTTGACAAATTGAACGTGAAGGTCTACCACTATCTGATGTAACAGATCTATGACAACCCTGATGTATACTAACATTGTCACTTCCATATAATATTCTTGACATTAAGGTTTGGAAATGATTTGTAGTATAAGAAAAATGATTCATGTACAAAACTTCAGATCAGATTAGAAATGAAAGTATCGTCAGAAAATCACAGGAAAAAAAAAAAACAGAACTTTTTTTATGTATGTACAATATCCAAATAAACTTTTTTATATATGTACAATATCTAAACAGATTACAGATCCTCCAAACCAAGCAGGGTCCACTTCACTTTTTAGGTATCAATTCATCAATCATGATCAATATCATCAAAAGATTCTTTCTTATTCAATCATTTGCAAAACAAACGAAAAACACATACACATACACTTCAAGTTTCATAAAATAAAAAGTCTAAATTGAAAATCAACAATTGAATCACCATATCTAAATAGGCTAAAAAAAACAATATTATGCTAAACAAATGTCCACCGCCACAATGCTAAGCTTATCAACCTCATAGATGGTAGCATGAAGAGCATGAAGTTATGGAGGAAATGGTTTTACAAAATGGTACAAATATAAAACACTAAACTAAAAATTAAGAAATGATAAGAAAAAATAAAATATAAAAAATTATCTAAGAAATTAAATACTTTTTCATTTGATTTTTAATGATTTTGATTAACTTAACAATAGATAATAAACTAAAGACTTGAACACAACTCATTTTCCATTTACATAAGTTAAACAAATTGTATAAATCAATAATTTTCAAAACCATTGTGATAGAACCAGCCGTAACCATATTTGTTTCAAATAAGAAATTGCAAATAGAAACAGTTCCAAAGATGTAAATATAAATTGGTTTGTTTCAATCCAATATGAAGCCATAAAGTGTTGCATTTAACAGCATAGCGATGCCCACACTGGCACATACAATCATGACAATGATAGATTTTGTCTCAATATCAAGAAGCAAGCAAAAGATTATATATCAAACATAATCTGACAATCATATATCCTATCACGTTTCTTAGCTCCTCAAGCAACATTATTTGTTCTAGCTGCCATTAGGATAATATGATCAAGCAGAAACTATTACCACTGAAAATAAATAGAAACATGAAATATTAATAAATAGTTGCATGTTTGGTTATATACACAAGTGCATTCAATACACCATTTTAAGAATGTCAAAAATGATGTATATATCTGAATCCTTTATGTAGTAAAATCCATTATGGAGTTTACGTGAACAATGTCTCCTCAATGCTTAATATTGTAAGTTGAGAAATAAGCACAAGGTTGGGATCATAAAAAATAGTGTAATAGCTACTATTTGGTAAACTAAGAGGAATAGATAAAACCTACTAACACCGTGTTACCCTAAGATTTTGTATGGACAGAAAATAAAAAGATACCCAGCTGGTGACTTTAGAAGTTAAGGGAGGAGGCTTGCGAATAGAGGCGTTTTCAAGAAATTAAGGCTCACATGGAAAGTATACGGAAGAGATGTCGAAGACACGTGCAAGTCGAATCGACTGAAGTAGATATCATATAAAATAGTCGAAAGAAACCCTGTCGGCCACAAAGGCTTCTATTTTACTTAGCAGAAAATTTATACGTTTGCATCCCTGGCAAGCGTCAGCGTCGAAACCAATAGCGGTTGAGCCTTGAAGAAACTGGCGGGAAGTTTCAAAATTCAAAATCTAAGGGTGGTTATTTCAAGGAATCATGCCTTGCAGGCGCCAAAGACATGGAAAAATCTCATGGAGCAGTTGCCATTTTGCTTCATTATCAGCCGTAGATTAATTTAGGCAGTTATCTTATATACTACTATAAATAAGTCATTTTTGTGTAAAACTAGTGTGTTCGTTGGTATACTCAAATTACTCGCTCACTCTGCCCAATTTCCGACTGTAGGAAAGAAAGAGTTGCTGAGTGCTTGATGTACGTGAGTCACCACCATCATTTCAATGCATAACTTTTACTTTTCAGTCATTTATCTTGACATTTTTACTTATGTTTTGCCTATTGATCAACATTCATTTTATACTTTCACGCTCATAAAAAAGTCATTTGCACTTTATTTCGTTTAGAAGAGAGTTTAAATCTAACATTCTCTGTCGGTCACAAGTCACCACAGTAAGTCAGGATCTTAACGTCTAGATTCGTTTGTATTATTAGACATAGGGTTGTCCCTGTCGGTCACGAGTCACCTGACAGTCAAACCTAGTATTGTATGGAAAACTGTTGCATTGGTCTCAGCCTTAGAAAACTGTTTCTTAGGCCATTTCCATAGACAGAGATAGTGCAACCCCAAAAATCTTAGCACTTGTCTTAAGATCAAAGATCAACTGGTCGATCTTGCGAGTAACTCTTAGTTTTAGGACTTTGGGAGGACCAGCGGTTGTTTACCAATTTCCATAGTAAACACACTGATATAAATAAAAGCAATATGCAAAGAATATACATATACAAAACAAACTTGATTAAAAATATATATGCATACAATACAAAACAAAAACAGCCAAATTGTAATCAAACTAAAAATGTATTATATCACTCCTATCATATTTGGAATTCCTAAATTTGCGTATAATCCGATCCTTGAGTATGACCACTCGCCGAAGCTTACAATTATGGCAGCGAAATTTAACAAATCGGTCACCAATGTGATTATGAGATAGGTTAATCTTGCGGAGATTGGGAAGTTCCAATAATGGATCATTATCATCTACCTCAAAATCTCGATTACAACGAAGAAGGGGATAACTGGGATTGAGTTCTTCAGCAAAGGAAAAAAATCAGCGATGAAGAATAAATCATTCTTTTCTACACGAACCATTTTGTAACAAGTGCAAAATTTCAAAATTTTCATGGTTTTGGCCAAAGCTATCAACCCATTAGAACGAATATGAATGGGTCTAGTGGAGAGATTGAGCGATTTGATGTTGTGTAAAGGGAAAGTAGAGATTAGAGTTAGAGTATTGTCTAGTTCTTATATGGTTTTGGAAATCGACTTTGCCTTTGAATTTGTTGGAACCATCATTCTTTTTCCATGACTCATCCTGCAAAACTTGGATCAAATCTTGAACTCGTTTCCTTTCGACAATCCTAATCTCATGCGCTTCCAACGAACCAACCAAACCTTTCAGTTTTAGGGTTTGAAGTTGATTGGATTCTTGAATAGCTACGATAACGTGATCAAACTGAGAGGTTAACGTACGAATTACCTTCTCAACTATGATCTTATCAATTAGGGTTTCACCATATCCCTTCATGAGATGAACGAGTTTCTACACCTTTAACACATATTATGCAATCTTTTTGTCTTCTCCCGTCAATAACAATTCATATTGTCGATGGAAGGTCTACAACTTGACAACCTTAAATTTCTCACCTCATTCGTAATACTTGACCATAATATCCCATGACTCATTCGCCGTTTTAGCATGAAAGATTCTATCGAAGTTAATAGCATCGACCGCCGTCTGAATGCAATAAGCAACCTTGCAATCTTTCTTGTTGACTTCATTGTAGGCAGTTTTCAGTGCTTCGATAGCATTTGCAGCTAGCGCGGGAATGTCGTCGGTAACTGTAACACCCCTTTTATACCCCAAAATAAATAAGCATATAATCAGAGAATAAGCATGCATATAATTCAAAAGGGCGTCACATCGACGTTTTCAAAAACTAAAAGCTTTTAAAAACCGACAGTATTTATCTACAATATACAATACACCTGGTCATTCCAAATAACACCTAAATATTTAACTACAATTCACACAGAATATGCATTCACAGCGGAAAGTACTAAAAATACTCATGTATTTCATAAAAAGATTCATGTCCCATACCATGATCATATCTCAATAAGCATCTCAACATAAAATAAACCATAATCATAATATTCATAATATTTGGCTTAAAGCCTCTCAAACGACAAGTAGGCAAATAAACAGATTCACAAGTTATAACATAATACATAACCAAATAGAAAACACGAGCTCAACACGCCTAGTCTACCCAGTGTTACATGACCAGAGCATCGACTCACTACCTAATCTCCAATAACTCAGAAGAAATCTCTGGCTAAGTCTCACATAAGCTACTAAACGCCAGAACCTGCATGTCGCCAAACGAGGGCAACATTAAAACAGAAGGGTGAGAATACAAATCATTATGAAGAAAGTATAATATGATACAATGATTCAATCAACAGTTATAGGAATTCATCACACTTGTATAACCATGTAAATAATACTAACTAACATTTATTTCACATGTTACAAGCATACATCAAAACTCAAGGAGTATAATATTAAATTTCAATACTATATTCCCAAATAATACACATAACTATAATTATCACATAATAATCATATATTTTACCAAGTCATGTGTCTAAACATCACCAAATCCAATTATCACATCTCATGTACACATAACAATCACATAAATGCATATATTCAAACATCTCATAGCCTCAATGTGACTCAATGCATGTGGTACCCAATGTGGACCCAAAGTTCCACCGCTTCCGATTCATATAGAATCTAGCCACGCTTCAGATCCGAACAAGATCAAAGCCACCAAATGTAAACATATAGTTTACCGCTTTCCGAATTCACTCTAGAATCCAAGCCGCTTCCGATCCGGACAAGATCAAAGCCACTACGCATGTTTCCAATTAAGGATCAATGTAATCTACGTCTATTTCCATTCAAGGATCACCGTCTAATACCATGTGAACCCACAGTTTCACCGCTTCCACAATGAAGCCGACTATGCCATGAATGAATGTACAATTACCAACCAACTATGCAATTAAGATTATCTCATCAATCTTAACTTGCCGCATACCCATAATAATTCAACTCTATGAATTATATATCAAATTGTACACAACATTCACAACGCATTGATATCAATCCACATAATAGAAACAATATTCAATTATGATTCACAAAATACAATTAACATTAGTAAATCATACTATCTCATGTTAATTCATATTTCCAACAAAATATAAGAATATACTTCCAACCAAGTATCAATTCATTAGTATTTAGCCAAAATACAATTACGGTCAACTTTCCGAAATACCGCAAGTTACCGACAACCAAATAATCAATTCAATATCTATTACATTCCAATCAATTATACTTATTGAAATTAATTTAACTATCAAGTAAATCAACTAATTAATAATTACACTACATTAGTTCCAAGTTACTAATTCATTTTCTATTCCAAAACCAATATTTAATATAAAAAATATTCAAATCCACACTATTTCGGTCCGTTTGTAAATATCACATTTTCTACAAAATAACACTACCATGTTTATCTACTAATTAAACTTAGCTACCACGTAAATTTTCATTAAATTCCAGACAACTAATTATACCGCTTATTTTCGCTATTCGGTTAAACGGAACTGTTTTACATTTCATTTTGTTTTCTAACTGCTATTGTTACGCAATTCAATATACTATTCATGTTTCTATTATATGCATTTCCAATTTCTATTATATAATGCAATTAATATGCTGTTGTAACTAGGATAGATAACTACTTCATTTTTCAATTTCCATCACATATAGATTGTATTCATGAAGGAACCATGAAGGAAAAACAAATGTATCACTACAGTGAGTGAAAAAAAAACAAATATATTGTATTCATGTTCTCATGGAATGTGCTATGGTATTACAAACATGTTAAATAAGCTACCATGAAGGAACCTAAGCATAGCTACAGTAATGAACATAAAAGAAAACAACTCCGTAAATGAACATGGAACATAGCTACAGTACATGGCTAATTTATCCCATTGCATCTCGCTACAGTAAGTAGAAAACGAAAAATAGGAACACACATTCTGCACAATTATCGTACAGTGTCTTATTCAATTGATATAGTATCAATATATGTCCATTAGTGATTTTCAATCATCCCCTAATTTCATCAATGTATCAATTTCTAATATCCAAACTTTTTTCTAACATCAATTTTTTCATGGATTTCAACCAACAATAAACTTAATCATATTAATCTATCCATTGACCCAATCATACTAACCCATAATAATAAGGATTCTCCCCCTTACCTTGAATCAATCTCCTTCTATCTTCTAGTTTCTCCTCAAATCCTCTTCTCTTCTCCTCTAGCCTCTTTTTCTTCTTTTTCCCTCAAATGAGTTATAACCTCTAAAATCCTATTTTCCTTACTATCTCTATTTTTAATGGGCTTAACCTGCAATCAATTTCATATTTTATTTCTACTACTTAGGCCCAATTAGTTATATCTATCTAATAACTTAATTAACTCATTAAACCCAATAAACACAATTATACACAAAATTAATTAATTATTATATCTCATAACAATTAAATAATTATTTAACACACCAAATAAAATAAAATAATATAATAAAATAAATATGGATAAAATCCTCTAATAACTCAATGTCTCATATTTCAGGTCTAATCTTAATTACTCGGAAAATTCCCAAAACGCTAAATATTAACTCATTAATATTTCTAATACTAAAAATATTAAAATTTTCGATTAAATATTGATCCGCTATCCCGAACTAATACCGACTAAATCGTCCCAAAACGCGAAAATTTCAATAAACATCAGAAATGACTAAATTAAGAAAATAATTATTAAAAACACCAAATAATATAATTACTAATGTAATTAATAAAAATATTAATAAAAATCGGGATGTTACAGTAACCACTTATAGGGTATCATGGAAGCCAAACAAGGATTGCGTCTATTTTCTCCATTGGATCCAATTTTTGCCGTCAAGTATTGGAAGAGAATTCAGAATGTCATTAGTACCATTCATCTTTGCAACGATTAATTCACGTTCTCTGGAAACACGATATTTGACGTGAAGTTCTTGAAAACCCAATCAAGAACAATAACCGGAAGCTCTGGATACCAATTTGTTAGAGCGTGAGACACTTTTTGTGAGGAGAGAATAAATGAAATAATGATTATATAATTGAATTGATTGTACAAATAATGATACAAACTCTGACTATTTATATACGACTCAGATTGGGCTAGAGTTTACACAACTTATATTATATTTAATATTATTAGATTAAACTATATTTGATATTATATCAATAATATATTAATCCCAATAATATCTCAACATTTGTGATAATTTTTATTAGTTTACGTTACCATCTATTATTTTTAAATGTGAGTTTGTCCAAATCGACCCATTTGTGTAGCAGATGGTTATTTTACCCTACTCAAAATGATCTATGTGAATCGAATATTTTTCTAAATATTATTTGACCTTAATTTAAATATTTTTCTAAATATTATTCGACCCTAATTCTCATTTAAAGTAAAAAAAAGTAAAAAAAAAAAAAAGTATAGTCAAATCATACCTTAGTTAAAAAGCATTTTAAGTGTTCAATTCATACCTAGATTAAATATTTGCTACTAATCAATTAGATAAATTTAAAATATTTTGGATATTTTCTAGCATTGGAAATAATTATTATAATAATTTATTAAATTATTTTGTCATCATTTTTCAAGCACAACTGAATAATGGAAGTCATAATCAACATTATAATTTTTTGAAAATTAACTTCCTCTCACTTTTGAAAAGTTTAAAATTTTTGTAATCAAATTTTTTCATCTTGAACCTTTATTTTTATTTCTGATCTTAATAATGAGATATTTTTAATTAGTTCAACCACTATTCTATTAATAATAACTTGAGAATGAAATGTCACACTTAAAAGTACTTGAGAAAGTGGATAATTATTTCATTGAGAATAATGATTCCTTCCTCTGTCTCGAAATAACTTTTATAGTTGACATTTTCAGAAAATGTGATGAATGGAAGAGAGAAAATAACACTTTTACTAAATTATTCTTATTTGTTATTTGTGTATTCTTATTATTATTATTATTATTATTATTATTATTATTATTATTATTATTATTATTATTATTATTATTATTATTATTATTATTAATACAATGTGAGAGAAATAGTAAATTAGGAGTATTAATTGGAGGTAAAATAGAAAGATAAAAACTAAATTGGATCGGAAACTAAAAATGATACTTATTTTGGTACAAATAATTTTACAATAAATATTTATCATAAATATTTATTTTGCTGCATAAATATTTTACAGTTATTTATCAACAAATTTTTACACTTATTCTACTACATAAATATTTGTCATAAGAGAAAAAAATTCATACACCGACAGTGTAAAATAATTTTACAATAAATATTTATCATAAATATTTATTTTGCTGCATAAATATTTTACAGTTATTTATCAAAAAAAAATTTACACTTATTCTACTACATAAATATTTGTCATAAGAGAAAAAAATTCATACACTGGCAGTGTAAAATAATTTTACACTGTTAACCAATCACAACCTTGTATCAGAATAAAGTATATTTTAATTTAAAAGTTCTTTTAATGACAGTGCACTTTATTTGTTTTTTATTGAATGACAATGTAAAATAATTTTACACTGTCAGTGCATATAAATTAAACTCTTGTCATAAACTGAGAACAAATACTTTTTATCAATAATATGAAAAAAAACAATATTTTACAAAAATAAACAAAAGCATGAGATAACTATTTGAACCAATGAAAATATTTATTTTAAATTTATAAAATATAATTTAAATAATTAAATATTTATTTTGGGAAATAATTATTATGTACTAAGTGTAAAATTTCTTTGTGTAATTGAATTAAATTCCCTATTTTAACATTATAAGTTTACTATTAATTGAATATATTATTTAACTTATATTTTGTTCAAATTAATATTACAACAATGTTAACCACAAATATATTTGCCTTTGCCTAGTTAAAATGATAGTACCATCCATGCTAAAAATTGTTCTGGACTGGGCCAAAATTCGGCTCAATCTACTTTCGGCCCCCTTAACCTTGAGGTCCAAACCATCTCATGGCCCATGAAGGGCAAAGACTGCTCGTCTACTCTCTGCTCGGCATGGGTGCTCCCCACGAACTGTCTGGCGCCCGACATAGGTGCTCCCCGCGAATTGTCTGGCGCCCGACATAGGTGCTCCCCGTGAACATCCTCTCTGCCGAGGACCCTTCTCCTCGTAGGGTTCTTTCACATCCAACCCCCCGAATAATGCGGAGTCCACGTGGTCCCTAAAAGACCGCGTCTCCCGTACACTTCGGAGTGGTTGACTAGGACGGAGGGCATTCACGCACCTCCGATATTTCCGCCCAAGAAACCCGACAGTCTCCTAATTGGGCCTGGGCATCCAGTCCAGTAGCGAGATCATAATACCCTCTTTCACTAGAGGGTCAGGTATTCAAATTCTTCTAACCTTTAGCTCGTACTCGCACTGGCACTCCTTTGCTCGTCTTCTTACTTTAGCGTTGGAGTACCATGCAGGTACACTCCCCCTTCACTTCTCAAAAACCCAACTCCAAACAAGTCTTGACGATCCTTCTGATCAGGTACGATAAAAAATAAACTAATAATTTGAATTTGAAATTATAAATTTTGTTGGGTAGAGAGGATAATTAGTAGTAGAGTCGTAAACTTCTACTTTTAAAAAAAGTACTTTGTCTCAAATTTTTTTTTACCAACAATGTAGGTTTTTTAAAAAAGAAAAGATTATTCGTTAAAAATAAATCGAACCCACTCTTACGTTGCGAGCAATTTTAAGAATGTCGTGTCGTGCATGCTTACGTCAAGTGAAATTAAAAGGGTATTTTCGTCTATCAAACAAATCATCCACACTATTTGTTTCCGCTCCATTCTCTGCTGCTCCATGTCACTTCCCTAAAACCCAGAAATCAGATCTAGGGTTTTCATTTTCGATAAGAAGAAGAAGCCGCTAGTTCTTCGCGCTTTCAAAGGTTAGCTTCTACTCTCTTTCTATCTCTCTCTTCAATTCTCACTTATTGAAACTGAAAACCCTAACCCTAACTTGCAGAAAACAAAGAAAATGGGTGAATTGAAAGAAACTGAGGTTTACGAGGAAGAGCTCATCGACTATGAAGAGGAGGATGAAAAGGCTCTTGATTCTGCTAAACCAGCTACTGAAACCGTCAAGAAGTAAGTTTCATTTCTCTCTTATGTAATCCATTTTTTTTTTGTATATATGTAGTAATTTGATATTGTTTATGGGAGTAGTAGTAATAATAATAGTTATTATTTTACTTCAATTGGCATTAACTGGTTCTGTTTAAAGAGTTGTAGATTAATTATGAATGTGATGATAGTGCCCTGAAAATTTAATAGTGAATTTAGTAAAGATTTTGCTTCAATTTGAGTTATTGGGTGAAGATCTGATGATTTATGCCCGGCTTTAGTAGGTTTGATTCCAAATAGTATGGTGAACTTTGAATATTAGCTGTCGGATGTTTATGTGTTGGTCGTGGTTTGTGAATTGCAGTGACTGTATATGTGTTATAACTGCGAAAAAATTTGGGTTCTATGGTGTTTTAACTATTTCTTTATTTTGTTGTTTTGTTTTTGAAGTAATCAGTATACTGGTTTTGGCTAGAGAACTAGTATCTATTATGTATTTTATAATTAAATATAGTTAAAGCATGGTACAATGTGATAATGTATGGTAAGTAGTAAAAACTAATCTTATTTTGGAATTATGACATGACACTACGTGCGATTAAAAAGCACACAATTATTAATAGCGGGAACTAAATTTCCACCTTTAGTTGTATTAGCTTCGAGTGTGTTACCTCTTTCATTTCTTTCATGTGTACCCAGTTCCCATCAGCTTCTTTTCTGCTTAACTCTGGTGATTTCCTGCAAGCTGCGCTCTCCAATTTTGACCATCAAATTTAATTGGTTTCTGTTTTTTATATGTATATGCATACCTATGTTACATATGTTACATATTATAATATATATATATATATATATATATATATATATATATATATATATATCTTGTATTTATAATCTTTGGGGTAGCGATCTCCACTATTTTATTAGATTGGTGTAATCTTCATTATCAAACAATAATAACGTTCAAAAGCCACTTTTTTGAGTTCTCTTCCTCACAGTGTATTTATTTTCTTTTGTGGTGCAGAGGCTACGTTGGGATCCATAGTTCGGGATTTCGAGACTTCCTGTTGAAACCAGAGCTTCTTCGAGCCATTGTAGATTCAGGATTTGAGCATCCTTCAGAAGGCAAGTTTTACTACATGTTGTCATTATACCATTCAGTATAGGCAAAGAGTCTAATGAATTCTACGGCTTCTCATGTTTTGGGCTTTTATTAACTATTACTTTTCTTTTTATTGATGCTAATATTTTCTACTTTCTGTTACCATTCTCAATATGTTTTACACAATGTCAATGATTGAATCTTGCTAATCAATGTGGTTAAAAGAACATCTGACACAGGAACAGAAAAGAACTACATAACATAAAGTCTATCAACTCTGCCAAGTGAAATCCCTGTTTTAAACTCTTAAAATTGTTCATCACATAATTCACTAACTCTTTTCCCCTCTAACATGTGTACAAATTCTCATACAATCTTTAGTTCTCTAGCACCCTATTCTTTGGTCTCTACTAGTCTAGTTCCTTGATCATTGTATGATTTAGTCCTTTAATCACAATTCCTCTAAATTATTGTTATTCCAATGTGTATGAATTTCGCATTTTCACCTGTTAGTTCTCATGTATCTTTTTTTTTTGTTTCATTATTATTATTCACCATCATCTAATCTTTTTTCTTTGAATTAATCAGGTAATCATTACTAGCATACTATGAACACATCTCAAAACTTGGTTGGTAAACCTTTACATTAAAAGGATCTGGCAGATCATATATACTTACTGAGGATTTGTCCACTACAATTTTCTTTGCTTCTTCATTAGTGCAACACGAATGCATCCCTCAAGCAATTTTGGGAATGGATGTCATCTGCCAAGCAAAATCTGGCATGGGAAAGACTGCTGTTTTTGTTCTGTCAACACTTCAGCAAATTGATCCTGTTCCTGGTCAGGTTGCAGCACTTGTTCTTTGCCACACAAGAGAATTAGCTTACCAGGTATGTCATCATTAATTTGGATGCAATATATCTAGAGTGTTTCCAATACAAACTATCACAAACATATGCGTACATGTGCATACTTACAAAATGCTTCATTTGTTTTTTGGATTTGTTTAGATTTGCCACGAAGTGGAGAGGTTCAGCACATATCTTTCAGATATCAAAGTTGCTGTTTTCTATGGTGGTGTTAATATCAAGGTTCACAAAGATTTGCTCAAGAACGAATGTCCCCACATTGTTGTTGGAACACCTGGGAGGATTCTTGCCCTGACTAGAGATAAAGACCTTGGTTTGAAGAATGTGAGGCATTTTATACTTGATGAGTGTGACAAGATGCTGGAATCACTCGGTCTATTTCTTCCTCCTTTTCCCCCTTTAATTTGAGCGTGTTTTGTTGAATTTGCAAATGCAATTTTTAATCTATTTCTGTTTTTTTTTTTTGTTTCTTAATATATCTTCCATTTGGACCTTTGCAGACATGAGAAGAGACGTTCAAGAGATTTTCAAATTGACTCCACATGATAAACAAGTGATGATGTTTTCAGCTACACTCAGCAAAGAGATTCGACCTGTTTGCAAGAAGTTTATGCAAGATGTAATATTCTATTTATGTGATTTTTGGACTGTATATGGGAGGGCAGTTTCATTGTCCCTCTTATTGTTCACACTGCTATATTTTCATTTCAAGTTATTGCGCTTTTAGTTGAATGTCAATCAATTCTTTTGTTTTAAATCATTTTGTTGATTTTATGGTCAGATATCTGTTTTGTTTTGTTTTGACTCTTTATCCTATTTAGTATTAATTTGCAAGGATTCTGTTTTATAGATCAAAAACTGATTTTTTTAATCAAAGTTTATCTTCTCATTCATTATCTTTTTCCTCCAGCCCATGGAAATTTATGTAGATGATGAGGCCAAATTGACTCTTCATGGTCTTGTTCAGGTATGCTTGTGGACTTTGTTTTTTCCTTGTTCTTGTTGATATCTTCTCGTCTATTAATTTTTACTCATTTGTCACCTTTTTCAGCACTACATTAAATTACAAGAGCCAGAGAAGAATCGTAAGCTGAATGACCTTCTTGATGCTCTTGACTTCAACCAAGTTGTTATTTTTGTTAAAAGTGTTAGCAGAGCTGCAGAATTGAACAAGTTGCTTGTTGAGTGTAACTTCCCATCAATATGCATACATTCTGGAATGTCACAGGAAGAAAGGTATTTATTAGGTCTTTTGAAATTGATGGCATATCCCTTGTCTTGTGTATTCTTAATTCTTTAAGCTGATTTAATATTTTCTAACATTGAGACATTTTAAGATGTTTTCCATGCTCATCAGTCAATTAAAATATATTTCTGTTGCTAATCACAATTTTTCTGAATGTTTGTTAGACATCTTGTTATGTTCTTCAAATGTTAATTTTTCTTCTTTTTCATTCTTGGGTATGTTTTATTTGCTGTGGATGTCTGTTAAAGGGGACAGAGTTGCTTATGTTACCATTTTTTGGCATTGGTAAATATGGGGTTATAATCAAAATATTCACTATTCTTGGATCCTATGACGCTAGATAATTTCTTGGGTAGTTTTGTAAGCTGATGTACCTATCATAGTATATGAAATAAAGATTGTGTTTTTTTTTAATATATTGGTGTCATGCACTTGCAGCAATCCCTAAGAAAATTACTATTATAGGACTCTAGATTGAAATCTTATTTGTACTAGAAATGAAATGTAATCAATGTTCCACTTTCCAATTTCAATTAGAAGTCATAATATCACAGGCTTCATAGCATTCTTAGATTCTTTGAACTTTAAAAGTTAATGTTAGTTATAATTCCTCTTGTTAATTGTCCTTACCATGTACTATATAAATATTTGCTCTTGCTGAGTGTGTTACTCATTAAAGCATTCAAAAATTTCTATTATAATTTATTATCAAGTTCACAAGTTGGTATGGGAGAGCTCTATCTTGCTCTCCCTTTTCCTCTTCTGTGCTGTATCACAATGACTTACAGTTTCCAGTCTTATCTGGCCGCTGTCGTATAGTATCAGCCACCATTTGTATAGCTCCGGCCACGTCTGTACCTATGTTGTTAATCTCGGAAAGCGGCGCGGCGCGGTCAACCCCAAAATAGGAGCGGCGCGGAAGCGGGGAGCGATGCGGCCGCTATTTTAGCAACGCGGACACTAAGAAAATATATATTTTAATAGCACTTATATATATATATATATATATATATATATATATATATATATATATATATATATATATATATATATATATATATATATATATATATATATATATATATATATATAAATAATATTGTAATGGTAGATATTGTTTGTAATGCTTCCCTTTTCTCAAACTTATCTCCTACAAAAATCCTTATTTCATTACCCTTACAGATGGTTCAAAAGTTTTAACTGCCGGCTATTGTCAAGTTTCTCCACACTGGTCTGTGAATTGTTTGAAATATTACTGAATTCTTTTCTACCCAATTGGTTGCTCAGTTCCCATTTTAAGAAAAGTTATAATGGTAGAAGTATTATTCTTCCAAATTCAAGTCTTTTATGTCATCCACAGGTATGATTCTTCAATCTAGTTGTCTACTCACTCCATAACAGAACTGCAATGCAGAAAGAAAACATTGCTGTCTTCTTGATACAACCCGTTCTTTGTTACTTCAAGCTAATGCCCCTTTAAAATTTTGGGGAGATGCAAACTGCTGCTGGTTGGTTATATAATCAATCGACCGTAAGCTATATTTTTGTGCTAAATAACCTAACTCTGCATGGCATTTTATTTCTCGATGAACATTTAAGTTTGATACCATTTTTCCTTGTTACCTCGAGTTAATGTGGTGTGTGGCCTTTAAATTTTTGGAGACATGCAATCCTTACTGCTGGTTATTTAATCCATCGAAAGTCATATTTTGTGCTAAATAACCAGATTCCGCATACCATTTTATTTCTTGGTGAATCTACTTGTATACTTTACGTGTTTTTTTTTTGGGGCTTGTTTTGTTCATGATCTTCTGTTATTTCTTAAATTAGCCTAGATTTTTATGTGTGGGTATAAACCGGGTATCCTCTGCGCGCAGCTACAGAGACTAATCCCTTGAGCTTTGTAAGACCATAATAGGCGGCAAACTCTTCCTAAGAGATTTAACACTGCTGCGTGTCCAGGGCTGTATTCAAACCTAGGACCTCTGGTTAAGCTAGAAGAGATTTAACAATGCTCTTGGATTAAATTAGCATAGATTTATTTCCTCTTATTTGTACAACTAACTTAAGTTTTATTTATTATTATTAAGACAGATCTCTTTTTGTTAATTTTTTTGTTTGTATTTGGTGAATGGTTAAGAGAATCCATGTTAGTTGTGACTTTGAAATGAAATAAAATTCTGTGAACACTCGTTTGAAGTTGCAGTAATTGCAGTCTTAATATTTTTCCATAACTAGCTAACATGTCTGTTTCAGATTGAAGCGATACAAGGGCTTCAAAGAGGGGAAGCAAAGGATTCTTGTGGCAACAGATTTAGTAGGAAGGGGGATTGATATAGAACGTGTTAATATAGTCATCAACTATGACATGCCTGATTCCGCTGATACCTATCTTCACAGGGTAAGTACTTTGATCAAATGAATTTTAAGATTTAATGTAACTGTAAACATTGTTTTTGCGTATATATGACCTTTGTTCATTTCTTTATATATGCTTTATCAACATGTGAATTCTAGGTGGGAAGAGCTGGTAGATTTGGTACTAAGGGGCTTGCAATTACCTTTGTGTCTTCTGCTGGTGACTCTGAAGTTCTTAATCAGGTTAGTGAACTTCACTTTCATGGAAATTTAAGATTTAATGTTTACTTCAATTGAGAAAATGGAAAGGGCCCTTTTGACCAACAAAGCTTTGATTAACAAATATCTAAACTCTGATTTCAGGTGCAATCTAGGTTTGAGGTTGATATTAAGGAGCTTCCTGAACAAATTGACACCTCCACATACAGTAAGATGATTTTTCTATTTGCTTAGTACTTAATGACCTAAATTGTTAAGTGGATGCACAAAGTTCACCAGAACTGGAAGTATGATGTTTGGCATATGATAAAGTTTATTAGAACTGCAAGTATGGTTTTGGCATACAATAATTGATCTGAACTGCAACTATGATGTTAGCATATAATACCCAACACTTTTAGACATCAAACTGAAGCAGAAAAGATTGAGTTGATAAATATTTCCTAAGTGTGATGCCTTTATAATGGGATTTATCTTGCTCATAAATCTAATATCTTTTTGTTTACTGCAGTGCCTAATTGATGAAGTTTTGGGACGATTTGGAGGCATAAATGCAAATGATCTATTGCCTACTAGGGATGGATTAGTTAGCTTGTCATCATTTTGAACATTTTAACAATGAATATTTAATGAAAGATATTCTTTCAATCGTAAGGAAGTAAAAGGGATGTTGATTGGCTCCCGAGTTTTGGGATTAGATTGTGCCCATTGTTCAATATGTTGTATGCTCTCTTGCATCTATTTAGACACAATTACAATGTAGTTCATTTGTATTTTTATTGACATTTTCAGTAGTGGCACACTGTTGTTCAAGCTGCCTAATAGTTTAAATTAAAATGACTTATTTGATCAGCTAATTGTTAGTGTGATTTTTGACTCAGTAATGGTAGTTAGTGTGATTTTTGATCAGCTAATTGTTTATTATACTTATTTGATCTAGTTGGGATGGGCAGTGATAACTGATTGGTGCTCCACATATGAGGATTCGGTACTGTACTTGGACTCAACCATCGGTTCATATTAATGAGTTGTACAGAATACGGGGATCATTATATTTCAATTTCATTTATGCTTAACTTCACAATCTCGTTTTGGTGTCTCTTAGTAGTCCGTCTACTCTGATATGGTTTGCTACGAGGCTAATGACTTAAGGATATGCTTTAGGGGTGCATTCATTATATGGTCTTTGGTCTGCTATAAGATGAAGCTAGTGACTTAAGGATATCCTTTAGGTGTGCATTCATTATATGGTCTTTGGTCTGCATTCAGTATTAGTATTTATATCACCCGAAACAACTAAATGAAACTCAAATTAATTGAAATGTAAATATTGAAATTAAATGTGTTGGATTTGGATTACACTTCAACATTCAACCTATATTATCTATTCTTTACTATATTTTCTTGGTCTCACCCGACTCACTTGATTATCGTCATTTACACTCTTTACAACTTAAGACAAGTTTAAGAATTTACAAATATGATTGTTTGGTTGGAGTAAAATTACAATTCCCAATGTATATGATTTATGAAAAATGCTATTTTGACACTAAATTTCAGGTTGGTTAATAGTGTGTAAAATGATGGTTAATTTTGTGTATAAATTGATTAATAAATGACCAGACATGAAAAAGTTTATAACATTTTTTATTAAAAAGTTGATTAAGGATGTGCAAAACTTTATAACATTTTTTATTAAAAAGTTGATTAAGGATGTGCAAAACGATAGTTAATGTTGTATATAAGTTAGTTAACAAACGTGCATACATTAGTAAAAATTACATTCTTTTTTATAAAGTTGATTAATAGTGAAAAAGTTTATAACATTCTTTATTAAAAAAGTTGGTTAAGGATGTGCAAAATTATGGTTAATGTTGTATATAAGTTAGTTAACAAACGTGTGTACATTAGTAAAAGTTAATAACATTCTTTTTTTTATAAAGTTGATTAATGATGTGAAACAAGTTACCATTTAAAAAATGGTTAATGAACATACATGAATAATATATGAAATTAATTAACAGTAAATAAATTTGGTTAACATTGTAAAAAAGTTTGGTCAATATATGGTTAATGAACAATCATAAATATGTGGTGAGAAAAGATATGATAAAATATTCTGGATTATTGAGGCCTCTTTTTTCTAGGAACTAGAGTGCGAAAGCCAAAAAAAAGAAGACAAAATAGCAAATGGAACCAGAATTTGTGGTGATTGTTAAAAGAAAGAAAAATTGACGTGACCTTAATTTAGCATCAATGAATATGACATATACGATATAGTGTAAAAAAATAGTGTGAAAATAGTAAACATCACCGCTGCTAAGATTACCAAATTCTCTAAGAAACAACAAGAATCCTTAATTTCATTCTCGAATGAAGGCGTTGTAGGTATTCTTCCCCACAACAGTGATCTCATGGTCGTCGCATTGTACTATGATAATTGAGATATGAAGTGAGCGTTGGTTGACACTGGTAGTTTAACATGTGTCTTATTTTGGAGCACTTTCCTAAGACTCTGACTCTACCCGAACAACATCATAACATTTCAAGGTTTTTGGGTTGGTTTATCGGGGGAACAAATGTTCAATGTTGTTGAAATACAAATTAATATAAAGTGAACATATTCAGTAAAATTAATATATTAATATATTTTATAATTAAAAGATAATTTAGTGAATCATTATTAGGATCAACTTTTTTTTTTAATTTTAATTTATTTTAAATGATACAATTTTTAATTATATTATTTTTATGATTTGATTTATCATTTAAACTCAAATATTATCAGAGTCTTTCAATTATGACTTGTGACAATGTATAATGGTTGAAATGCTTAAGAATTATAACTTTTGCTCCCACAAGTTAAAGAGTATTTAAAGAGGGAATTTTTAAAGTTCTTTGAGGATGTTGAGTTTGAGGGAGAGATTGAAGATGCATATTCTTAAGGGGAGACTAAAGTTGCATGCTCCTAACATATTCAGGGGGAGCACCCCCGATACGGTTATTTTGTTGCTTGTCTTTTCACTTTTGTTTATTATCATTATTAAGCCTCCTTCGTGGTTGCCTATCTCTGAATCAAGTTCGAATCGATTCGTTTTAGCATGCCTAAATCATTAGTTATATTTGAGTTTGATCACGATACTTTTAGTCAATTGTATGAATCAGTGGAATAATAATCATATGTGTTATTTATTCAAGTTAGGTGGAAATAAAAATCTCAATATTTTGAAAATTATGAAAAATTGAGATTTTGTGTTTGATTCCAATCAAGCACATATCCTAACTTGAATCAAATTGAACAGAGGCAAAATAAAGTTTTTCAAACACTTTGACTCAAATCAAAATTTACACCTGATTCAAATCAGACTTTTTGGGCCATCTCTACTTGATTGGATTCGAATAAGACTTTACATCTGATTCGAATCAGATAGTTTTTGGGCATACATTGATATTTTGGAAGATTTTTTGTGTGATATAAATTAAATAAATGTCACGAAGTTTGTTAAACTTGCAAAATTTGGTCTTTTTGAATATTTTCGTGTGCTATACTACATAAAAGGCATGGAGTTCATTAAACTTGCAAAAACTTGATAATTTGAAAGATTTTTGTGTGCTATACTACATGAAAGCCAAGAAGTTTGATAAACATGCATACATTGGTATTTTGGAAGATTTTTCGTGTGCTATAATAAATAAAAGTCACGAAGTTATTTACACTTGCAAAATTGGGCTTTTTGAAGATTTTCTATGCTATACTACATAAAAGTGACGAAATTTGTTAAAATTGCAAAGTTTTGTAATTTTGAAGATTATCTTGTGCTATATACTACATAAAATTTACGAAATTCGATAAACTTGCAAACTTTGGTATTTTGGAAGATTTTCATGTGCTATACTACATAAAATACACGAAGTACTATAAACTTGCATACATTGGTATTTTGGAAGATTTTCGTGTGCTATAAGACATAAAAGTCACGAAGTTCGTTAAAGTTGCAAAATTTGGTCTTTTTGAAGATTTTCGTGTGCTATACAACATAAAAGTCACTAAGTTCGTTAAACTTGCAAAGTTTGGTATTTTTGATGATTTTCGTGTGCTATATACTACATATAATTCACAAAGTTCGATAAACTTGCAAACATTGGTATTTTGGAAGATTTTAATGTGTTATACTACATAAAACTCACGAAGTTCGTTATATTTGTAAAGTTTGGTTTTTTTGAAGATTTTTCGTGTGCTATACTACATAAAAGTCATAAAGTTCGTTAAACTTGCATACATTGAAATTATTGATGATTTTCGTGTGCTATACTACATAAAAGTCACGAAGTTTAAACTTGCAAACTTTTTAATTTTGCAAGATTTTCGTGTCGTATACTACATAAAATACACAAAGCTCGTTAAACTTGCAATCTTTGGTATTTTGGAAGATTTCCATGTGCTATACTACATAAATACACGAAGTACGATAAACTTGCATACATTGATATTTTGGAAGATTTTTCGTGTGATATAAACTACATAAATGACACAAAGTTTGTTAAACTTGCAAAATTTGGTCTTTTGAAGATTTTCGTGTGCTATACTACATAAAAGACATGAAGTTCGTTAAACTTGCAAAAACTTGATAATTGAAGGATTTTTGCGTGCTATACTACATGAAATCCAAGAAGTTCGATAAACCTGCATACATTGGTATTTTGGAAGATTTTCGTGTGTTATAATAAATAATAGTCACGAAGTTATTTACACTTGCAAAATTGGGGTTTTTGAAGATTTTCTATGCTATACTACATAAAAGTGACGAAGTTTGTTAAAATTGCAAAGTTTGGCATTTTTGAAGATTATCGTGTGATATATACTACATAAAATTTACGAAATTCGATAAAATTGCAAACTTTGATTTTTTGGAAGATTTTCATGTGCTATACTACATAAAATACACGAAGTTCTATAAACTTGCATACATTGGTATTTTGGAAGATTTTCGTGTGCTATACAACATAAAAGTCACGAAGTTCGTTAAAGTTAAAAAATTTGATCTTTTTGAAGATTTTCGTGTGCTATACTACATAAAAGTCACTAAGTTCGTTAAACTTGCAAAGTTTGGTATTTTTGATGATTTTCGTGTGCTATATACTACATAAAACTCACGAAGTACGTTAAATTTGTAAAATTTGGTCTTTTTGAAGATTTTTCGTGTGCTATACTACATAAAAGTCATGAAGTTCGTTAAACTTGCATACATTGGAATTTTTGATGATTTTCGTGTGCTACACTACATAAAAGTCACGAAGTTCCTTAACCTTGCAAACTTTGTAATTTTGCAAGATTTTCGTGTCGTATTCTACATAAAATACACAATGTTCGTTCAACTTGCAATCTTTGGTACTTTGAAAGATTTCAATGTGCTATACTACATAAATACACGAATTACGATAAGCTTGCATACTTTGATATTTTGGAAGATTTTTCGTGTGATATAAACTACATAAATTTCACGAAGTTGGTTAAACTTGCAAAATTTGGTCTTTTCAAAGACTTTCGTGTGCTATAATAAATAAAAGGCATGAAGTTCGTTAAACTTGCAAAAACTTGATAATTTGAAAGATTTTTGTGTGCTATACTACATGAAAGCCAAGAAGTTCGATAAACATGCATACATTGGTATTTTGGAAGATTTTCGTGTGCTATAATAAATAAAATTCACGAAGTTATTTACACTTGCAAAATTGGGTTTTTTGAAGATTTTCTATGCTATACTACATAAAAGTGACGAAGTTTGTTAAAATTACAAAGTTTGGCATTTTTGAAGATTATCGTGTGCTATATACTACATAAAATTCACGAAATTCGATAAACTTGCAAACTTTGATATTTTGGAAGATTTTTATGTACAATACTACATAAAATACACGAAGTTCTATAAACTTGCATACATGGGTATTTTGGAATATTTTCTTGTGCTATACAACATAAAAGTCACGAAGTTCGTTAAAGTTGCAAAATTTGGTCTTTTTGAAGATTTTCGTGTGTTATACTACATAAAAGTCATTAAGTTCGTTAAACTTGCAAAGTTATGTATTTTTGATGATTTTCGTGTGCTATATACTACATAAAATTCACGAAGTTCGATAAACTTGCAAATATTGGTATTTTGGAAGATTTTAATGTGTTATACTACATAAAACTCACGAAGTTCGTTAAATTTGTAAAATTTGGTTTTTTTGAATATTTTTCGTCTGCTATACTACATAAAAGTCATGAAGTTCATTAAACTTGCATACATTGGAATTATTGATGATTTTCGTGTGTTATACTACATAAAAGTCACGAAGTTCGTTAAACTTGCAAAATTTTTAATTTTGCAAGATTTCCGTGTCGTATACTACATAAAATACACAAAGTTTGTTAAACTTGCAATCTATGGTAGTTTGGAAGATTTCCATGTCCTATACTACATAAATACACGAAGTACGATAAACTTGCATACATTGATATTTTAGAAGTTTTTTTGTGTGGTATAAACTACATAAATGTCACGAAGTTTGTTAAACTTGCAAAATTTGGTCTTTTTGAAGATTTTAGTGTGCTATACTACATAAAAGGCATGGAGTTCGTTAAACTTGCAAAAACTTTATAATTTGAAATATTTTTGTGTGCTATACTACATGAAAGCCAAGAAGTTCGATAAACATGCATACATTGGTATTTTGGAAGATTTTTCGTGTGCTATAATAAATAAAAGTCACGAAGTTATTTACACTTGCAAAATTGGGCTTTTTGAAGATTTTCTATACTATACTACATAAAGGTGACGAAGTTTGTTAAAATTGCAAAGTTTGGCATTTTTGAGGATTATCGTGGGCTATATACTACATAAAATTCACGAAATTCGATAACGTTGCATACTTTGATATTTTGGAAGATTTTCATGTGCTATACTACATAAAATACACGAAGTTCTATAAACTTGCATACATTGGTATTTTGGAATATTTCCGTGTGCTATACAACATAAAAGTCACGAAGTTCGTTAAAGTTGCAAAATTTGGTCTTTTTGAAGATTTTCGTATGCTATACTACATAAAAGTCACGAAGTTCTTTAAACTTGCCAAGTTTGGTATTTTTAATGATTTTTCGTGTGCTATATACTACATAAAATTCACGAAGTTCGATAAACTTGCAAACATTGGTATTTTGGAAGATTTTAATGTGTTATACTACTAAAACTCACGAAGTTCGTTAAATTTGTAAAATTTGGTCTTTCTGAAGATTTTTCGTGTGCTATACTACATAAAATTCATGAAGTTCGTTAAACTTGCATACATTGGAATTTTTGATGATTTTCGTGTGCTATACTACATTAAAGTGACGAAGTTCGTTAACCATGCAAACTTTGTAATTTTGCAAGATTTTCGTGTCGTATACTACATAAAATACACAAAGTTCGTTAAACTTGCAATCTTTGGTACTTTGGATGATTTCCATGTGCTATACTACATAAATACACGAAGTTCGATAAACTTGCATACATTGATATTCTGGAAGATTTTTCGTGTGATATAAACTACATAAATGTTACAAAGTTTGTTAAAATTGCAAAGTGTGGCATATTTGAAGATTATCGTGTACATAAAAGTCACGAAATTTGATAAACTTGAAAACTTTGGTATTTTGGAAGATTTTCATGTGCTATACTACATAAAATACACGAAGTTCTATAAACTTGCCTACATTGGTATTTTGGAAGATTTTCGTGTGCTATACAACATAAAAGTCACGAAGTTCGTTAAAGTTACAAAATTTGGTCTTTTTGAAGATTTTCGTGTGCTATACTACATAAAAGTCACGAAGTTCGTTAAACTTTCCAAGTTTGGTATTTATGATGATTTTCGTGTGCTATATACTACATAAAATTCACGAAGTTCGATAAACTTGCAAACATTGGTACTTTGAAAGATTTTAATGTGTTATACTACATAAAACTCACGAAGTTCATTAAATTTTTAAAATTTGGTCTTTTTGAAGATTTTTTGTATGCTATACTATATAAGAGTCATGAAGTTCGTTAAGCTTGCATACATTGGAATTTATGATGATTTTTCGTGTCTTATTACTACATAAAAGTCACGAAGTTCGTTAAACTAGCAAACTTTGTAATTTTGCAAGATTTTCGTGTCGTATACAACATAAAATACACAAAGTTTGTTAAACTTGCAATCTTTGGTATTTTGGAAGATTTCCATGTGCTATACTACATAAATATACGAAGTTCGATTAACTTGCATACATTGATATTCTGGAAGATTTTTCGTGTGATATAAACTAAGTTCGTTAAACTTGCAATCTTTGGTACTTTGGAAGATTTCCATGTGCTGTACTACTGTTGGCTGAAGATTTCGTTTAGAAAGAATGTTCTTTGAAGAGTTAGAATTCGAAGGAAGATGGTTACTGATGACCATTTCTGAGATTAAAGATGGCTACTGATGGCCACGTTTCGAGAATGTTTGTTTGAGTTGGAACGAAGATAGTCAGAATTGGAGCTAATTCGAAGAGGGTTATCTTTGATGACTTGAACATTTTGCGAAATACGTAAGGTACTGAGGCTGAACGTGGTTTCGTGGCATTCTCGGTTCTGATCACGTTGCCACGCGTCGAAAGAGGATTCAGGCGGGAGGATTTGAATTTCGAAGTAGTTTGTGTAACTGCACAAGGACAGATGGCATCCCAGGGATTCTTGTGGGCAACGTGGCATCAGATTAGTGTAGGACCGTTAGGGTCGAAATTAGTATAAATAAGGGTCTTAATGTTAGGATTCGTGTGTTCATTTTGTACAAATCACTCACAAATCGCTCAAGTATCAAGTGTTTAGAGAACGAGTTCGCTGAGAAATGTACGTATGACACCAACACCATTTTAAATACATTTGTATCTTTCTTTATTCAAGTATTTTTTCAAATTCCTTTATCTTTTTCGTTTAACTTTAATTTCGAAGCACTTTATATTTATGCATTTTACATTCTTACACGTTATTTCTCTGCACTTTACATTCCTGCAGTTTACACGCTTTTATTTATGTTTTATTTGTCGAAAGTCATATTAACTTGTATAACCAGTATTGTTTTAAGTGAATGTTCATACGATCACATCACAAACAAGTTTTCTCGAAGTCAGAATAGACAAGCATGAATCGAATCATATCGAAAGACAATTGTTTGACTATGTCCTAAGATCAATCTAGTCGATCCTGCGAGTAACCAAAGTATATTTTATAGTTTGGAGGACTAGCGGTTGTTTACCGGAAATCACCGTAAACAAATTGGCACGCCCAGTGGGACAGTGTCAAACAGATTCTTATTAATTGATTGTTTTGTTTTGTCTAGAAAATATCAAGAACTTGTATGAACCTTAGGAACGGTAAATTAACCAACAGTGCACAACCGATTCCTAAACTAAGGTACAACAAGAAAATGGTCAATGCGGCCAGTGGAGGGGGAGATCAAGATCCCCCACAAGGGTCAGGAACAGTAGCGACAAATTCTATGCATGTTTCGACTTCTACTCAAGAGGCGCAGGCTATACCGGTTTCGACAGGATCTGGACCCATAAGTAGTTCCCAGGCTATACCCAAGAATACTTCAGGGACGACTGGGACTGTTCCAGTATCGAGTTCGACCACCGTGCCTCCACTCACGAGCGCAAGCGAGATACCACATTTCTCGACAAACGCTCCGAGTCAACTATTTACCCCAAGACCATCATCCGCTTTAGACAGTTGGAGACCCAACAACCCATACGGGATGCCACATTCATATATGGTAGGATTAGGAGGAACAGGGCCTACATACACTGCAACTAACCCAACAACGTTTTCGCCTAATGTTGGTTCGATAGGTCGAAGCGCACAAACACCAGTTTTTCTGCCCAAATGCCTCCCTTAACCACCAGCACTCAAGCGGCATTTCGACAGGAAATGGATGAAAGTAACCATGATATGTTAGGAGTCCTTGTTAGAGAATTGGGGTCGATCTTTAATCCGTTAGCAACAAACATTTCCAGGACTAACCAAGAGAATGTGGAAACATATCAAAAAATATCATCACAAATAGGACGAATGGCGGATTTTTTAGGAGTTCCACAAAATAGGTGAAGAAACAACCAATCAATCTATCAGGAAGGGGAACCCGTTCTAGAACCAATTCGAACCGCAGCACCGCCACCTAGGCCAACACCAATCGAACGAAACCAAGTGGTAGATTTAGACACTCAAAATCAAACGACTAACGTTGGCCAACAAGCAGTTGCCCAGCAACAGCCTAATGTAGTTGTAGTAAGAAGAGACGAACATCCTGACGAAGTTGTGCATAGGGTTAGGAGAGACAATTTGGCAACAGAGAACAATCTCACTGCCATGATAGAGAGAATAATGGCTAACAATAGCCATAATACTGGACTTCAACGTCCAAACTACACGTCCCCCATACCCGAATATATTATGCAAACAGAATTACCAAGAGGTACCAAGGTACCCAAATTTACGAAGTTTTCAAGGGACACTAGTGAATCGACGGTGGAACACATAGCCAGATATTTAACGGAAGCAGGGGATCTAGCAGGGAACGGGGATTTGAGAATTAAATGCTTCCCTAGTTTGCTAACGAAAAATGCTTTTGTTTGGTTCACCACCTTACCCCCAAATTCCATAGATGCATGGGCACACTTGGAGAGGTTATTCCACGAACAATTCTTTATGGGTCAAACCAAGATAAGTATGAAAGAATTGGCTAGCATCAAGATGAAGTTCACGGAGTCTATAGATGACTACTTAAATAGGTTACGTTTGTTGAAATCAAGATGTTTCACGGTTGTCCCAGAACATGAATTGGTCGAAATGGCCGCGGGTGGTCTAGATTATTCAATCAGAAAGAAACTAGATACCCAGTACCTGAGGGATATGGCCCAATTGGCAGACAGGGTTCGACAAGTCGAACGACTAAAAGCAGAAAAGGCCAGAGCAAATAAAAGTTACAAGAAGGAGAGGGTAGCATACATTGAAGCTGAAGACGTTGACGGCGAATCTTTCGAAGACTCATACAACCTGGAAGAAGTCGAAATAGATCTTGCTGAATTAAAAAAGGTACCACCTTATTCTTGCAAATTTCTCACCCCTTCTAATGGAAAAAATCCAGTAGAGAATGATAAAAGCGATAGATTTCCTAAGAAAACTTATACATTTGACGTCACTAAATGTGACGAAATATTTGATTTGTTAGTAAAAGATGGCCAGATCATAGTGCCTCCCAATTCCAAAATTCCTCCGTTAGAACAACGGAAGAAGCGAGGCTTTTGCAAATATCACGGGTTTCTAGGCCATAAAACTTCACAATGTTTTCTTTTCAGGGATCTAATTCAGAATGCTATCAAGGATGGACGTCTGAAATTCGCTGACAAAACTAAGAATCATATGAAGGTTGACGCAGACCCTTTGAGTGTGGCTGACACTAACCTGTGTGAACCGCTTGACGTCAACATGGTGGAAGTATCTGAAATTGATGTTGCTGAATCGGAGATAATTTCGACTGGAAAGCAGGCTACTGAGAGCCTAAATGACAATACAGTCTTCAATACTGATGTTGAAGAATCCTTTGATGCTGAGATGACTGAAGATCTAAAAGGAAAAACTAGTGAGGCCACTGAAGACCTCACAGCGAAACTCCAGCAGATACGGATTTCTGAGGCTCCTCCGGCAGTTGTTAACATGGTCAATGTTAGACGGCCTTTATCTGAAATAGAAGAACTAGAAAAGTGGCTGATAAGGGAGAAAGGAAACATTGAAATCTCGCCAAGAGGGGAGAGTCTGAAGGATTATCTCTGGAATTGTCATGAGAAAAATGGTGGAAAAATGCTGATGTGCCCAAGGTGTTCAGTTATGCTGAATCAAAGGGTTCAAGCCAATTTTGAAAGGGCCTTATGAGAAAGAATGGAGCAACCCTGGAGAGGAGGAAACCTATTGCTGAAAGTGTACCCAAGGACTGAAGAAAGCTTAGTAGGATTCTTGGTCAGATGCCACAAAGAAAACACTGAAGTTGCTTTGTGCCCTAGATGTGGAGCAGTCTATGACGAAATACTAGCAAGATCATTCAAAAGGGTGTATTTCTACATGGGTCGAGAAACTCAGGGACTTCGTCCCAACATGTATGTGTTTGATAGTTTGACCCCATCGAAGAGGCCTGACAGCCCACACCCTAGAGCTCGAAGGGTCACATTCAAAGTCCCTGCAGACATACCCAGGGATAGATGGATGCAAGCTGGTGCCAGAACCAACAAATGGCGAAGTTGGGACCAAGGAGGAAGAACTACAATGGCATATAGGAAGCAATTTCACACCTCAAATCGAGAGATGTACAGGTTGGAGAATTACAAAGGCAAAAATCCTATGTCCAGATCCCAATGGAGAAGGCACCAGAGGATGAAAAAGGCCCAAAGGGAATACAAACCAAGGGAGATTGGAGAGTCTAGTAGCAACCAAATCCCAACCCAGGGGGCAAGAACAAGTAAGCCTCCAGTGGAACGCAAGTTGTTCGATTCTGAAAATGAGAAAGAAGAAGAAAGGATGCATTCCAGCCCATGGAAAGAGGACGATAGGATGACAAATGATTTCGACTCAGACGGAGTGTCATCTATAAACCTCAATTGCAATGTTGTGTCAGTGCTCCTTCATGAGTTTAATCAAGAAACAGAAGCCGAAGATTGTGAGGAAGCTGATGCGGAAGAGATGGCAAGACACAAACCTGTGTGTTATTATGTGCTAAATAACGGGGCAGTCGAAGAACATAATGATTTCTTCGAAAGGCCTGATGAAGGTATGAGAAACCATCTAAAACCACTCTACATAAGGGCTAAAATTGAAAACGTTGGCATTAACAAAGTCCTGGTAGACGGAGGGGCAGCAGTGAATCTAATGCCCCAATACATGTTGAAGAGAATTGGTATGTTCGACACTGATATAAGACCACATAACATGGTTTTGTCTAACTATGAAGGCAAGATAGGGCAAACTTTAGGAGTCATTCAAGTGAATTTAACTGTGGGTTCGGTCACAAGGCCAACGATGTTCATGGTGATACCAGCGAAGGCGAATTACAATCTTTTGCTAGGAAGAGAATGGATCCATGGAGTTGCTGCTGTGCCTTCGACAATGCATCAAAGACTAACCATTTGGAGAGAAGATGGCATAGTAGAAAACATTGAAGGAGATCAGAGTTACTACATGGCCGAAGTTAATCATGTCAATAAAACCAGTTTCGACAGGAACTTGGCGAACATAGGACCTTGCCATGCCGCTGAAGACATATACACTTCGAACAAGAATGCTTTATATTATTTGTCTTTACACCCAAATGGATTCCAATGGAATAGAGAGATAATAGACGGTCCAGAAGATACCGCACCAATGGAGCATTTTCCAACAATACGGCCAACAGGCTGGGACGACGAAGTTGATGATGCCTGAATCATCCTTCTTTGAGAAGATTTCGGCTTACATAGCCGAGAACAAAAGAAAGTCGGCTCTCGAAGCTGAATTATCAAACATGATTGTTGATACAATTCCAAGAAAGGAAGAAACGACAGATTCTGGTATGCATTCGATCCCTCAATTCCTTGAAGATACAGTTCAAGCCGAAAAGATGTCAGGTGAAGAGTTGAGTCAAAGGCTGGTGAAGAATAGAAAAACACTTAGAAAGGGGGGGTTTGAATAAGTGTAGCTTTAAAAACTTGACCGATAAAAATAAATTGCACAGTTATTTTTATCCTGGTTCGTTGTTAACTAAACTACTCCAGTCCACCCCCGCAGAGATGATTTACCTCAACTGAGGATTTAATCCACTAATCGCACGGATTACAATGGTTCTCCACTTAGTCAGCAACTAAGTCTTCCAGAGTCTTCTGATCACACACTGATCACTCCAGGAACAACTGCTTAGATACCCTCTAAGACTTTCTAGAGTATTCTGATCCACACGATCACTCTAGTTACAACCTGCTTAGATAACCTCTAAGACTTCCTAGAGTATTCTGATCCACACGATCACTCTAGTTCCTTACAACTTAATGTAATCAATTCTAAGAGTATTACAATTGCTTCTTAAAAGCTATAATCACAAACTGTGATATTTCTCTTAACGTTTAAGCTTAATCTCACTAATATATTACAACAGCAATGTAGTGAGCTTTGATGAAGATGAAGATTCTGAGCTTTGAATAGAACAGTGTTTCAGCAAGTTAATATTCACAGAAATTGTGTTAGTTCGTTAACCTTGCTTCTCATCAGAACTTCATATTTATAGGCGTTGGAGAAGATGACCGTTGAGTGCATTTAATGCTTTGCATGTTCCGTACAGCATCGCATTTAATGTTATACGCTTTTGTCAACTACCTCGAGCCTTGTTCACGCTGTGTCTACTGACGTTGCCTTTAATAGCTTCTAACGTTCCTTTTGTCAGTCAGCGTAGCCTGCCACTTGTACTTCCTTCTGATCTGATGTTTGTGAATACAACGTTTGAATATCATCAGAGTCAAACAGCTTGGTGCAAAGCATCTTCTGATCTTCTGACCTTGAAGTGCTTCTGTGCGTGATACCATCAGAACTTCAGTGCTTCTGATCTCATGTTCTTCTGATGCTTCCATAGACCCATGTTTTGATTCTGCTTCGACCATCTTCTGATGTCTTGCCAGACCATGTTCTGATGTTGCATGCTGAACCCTTTGAGACAAAGCTTCTGAGCGCTGAATTATGCATACTCTTTATATATTTCCTGAAAAGGAAATTGCATTGGATTAGAGTACCATATTATCTTAAGCAAAATTCATATTATTGTTATCATCAAAACTAAGATAATTGATCAGAACAAATCTTGTTCTAACAATCTCCCCCTTTTTGATGATGACAAAAAGATATATAAATGATATGAATTTGCGATCAGAAAGAGCAGTCGGCAAAAGACAAATTACACAGCTATAGCATAAGCATGTGAATATGTCTCCCCCTGAGATTAACAATCTCCCCCTGAGATAAATAATCTCCCCCTGAAATAAATACTCGAAGAACTTTAATAAAAGACTTCCCTGATTATTTCGGTAGAGACGATCACATAAGCTTCTGTCTTCAGAGAATTCATAGCTTCTGACTTCTGCTTCCATTGGACAGCTTCAGAACTTGAATTTCTTTAGATCCCTAGAACACTCATAGCTTCTGATTCCTGCTTCCATTTAGGACAGCTTCAGAACTTGAATTTCTTTGATCATCAGAACATTCACAACTTCTGATTCCTGCTTCCATCTAGGACATCTTCAGAACTTGAATTTCTTTGATCTTCAGAACATTCACAGCTTCTGATTTCTGCTTCCATTTAGGACAGCTTCAGAACTTGAGTTTTCTGGATCTTTAGAACATTCACAGCTTCTGATTTCTGCTTCCCTCGGATAGCTTCAGAGCTTTGAATTTCTACCAACATCACTTCATGCTAGATTTGTATCAGAACATTGTTGAATGTACCAGAGCATCATCAGAGCATCTCTACATCCTGAAATGTTACAGAACAAAAACTAAACGACAAAAGTCAGCATGAACGAGTCAGAACATAAAATGTATATTAGAACACATGATATGTATCAGAGCCATATAGGCTAAAATAATGTATCAGAGCAAATAGAATTTTGTCAGAGCAAATAGACAAATATGGATCAAATTCTATTATCAGTGCTTCTGATTGTGAAGCTTGACAGCACTCAGCTTGCTTCAGTTTCCATGAGCTTATTCTTTTAACAGAATAACGCTTCTTATGGTTTTGCTTCTTGTGTTTGCTTTAAAGATTTTCTTCACTTCTTTATACCTGCAAAACACTTAAACCATATAGAACTTGCAGTTCTTGTTAGTGAAAGCAACTGATTAAATCAAATCATTTATCACATATTTCTCCCCCTTTTTGTCATATCATCAAAAAACAGAAAAGATTCAGAGACAACAAAAAGAAACACACGGAGGAAGAAGATGATTTCATTGAAGTTCAAACATCAGGTACAGAAGTACATGAAGATAAGTAAGATCAGATGCACAAAAACAGATGCAGCAAAAAGAAAGAAACAACACAGACTCAATCTAAGATGGCCCTAGCCTTGACAGGATCTTGGCCAGCATCTCTTAAACCTCATTGTTGTGTCCAACTTGCCTCACCATGAAAGCTCTAAACTCAGCATTGAGTGAGCTTTGCTCATCCTGTCTCTTCTGAATTTCTTCCAGAGTCCTTGCAAGACGAGAAGATTCATCAGAAGAAGCTTCACCGCTTTCAACCACAGGAATAGCAACTTGATCTGTAGCTTCCATGGATAGATCATTTGCAGGGATTTCCTCAACAGGATCTGATTCAGCAACATGATCTTCAACATCTGCTTCTTGCATAGAAGCATCTCCATATTCTGCAGCAGGAATTTCCGAGTCTCCATTCTCAAGTGCCTGAAGAATGGCAGCTAGATTCCTGGGAGCAGAAGGACCTTCAACTTCTGGTGGGTCAACAGCTTCTGGAATGACCAAGCTTGGGTCTTTCTCAGAAGGGTTTTCCCTCAGATAGTTAAAGAGAGTCTTGAAGTCTCCGAGCAGAACAGGATAATCAGGAATAAAGATAACAATATCCCTGCATGGATTTGCTTCCATTTCAGCAGCCAGTCTTAATTGTTCCATCTCATCCAAGAAGGGCTTCTCTTCCAACAGATGTCTTCCTTTGAGACTAGCAAACCAGAAGTCTTCATAATTCCTCAGAATTCCACGAGGCCGTGGGGCAGCAGCTACACAGGCTTCCTGAAGTTCTAAAAACAGAGCATCTGATTCTCTGCGAAAGATCCTCCAGAAGTTCCGCATAGCAACATCATTCAATCCAGAACTTTCAGCAATTCTGAGAGTATCAAAGATACTTCTGAGATTCCTCTTTATTTTTTCAAAAACTACACCAATAGGGTATACAGGGCGGAATTTTATTTGGGTTTTTGAAAAGGCAGGGTTGGAAGTGAAGTACGGATGAGGTTCTCTATCCAACCTATAAGAAGATTCTGCTTCAGTATCAGAATCTAACACTACCACTTCAGCTTCAGGATGAGGCTTGGGAGTGTAGTTGCAATCTCGGAGCAGCTGCTCATGTGATGCAGAGGTTGGAAGAGGAGAATCACAAAGGTTGTTTTGAGAGGTGGAGGGAGTATGTTCAAAGGTGGCATTGGGAGAAGGTTGAGATGGAAAGAGAGTTTGAAGGGGTGGTATATCCAGAACAGGATTGATGGTAGGTGGAGAGGAAGGAATGGTTATAGGAGAAGATAGAGGTGTAAGAACATGGACAAAAACAGGTGATTCTGATGTGGCTTTTTCTGGTTCAGGTGTAGGGACAACCTCTATTGGTGCAACTTCTGAATGAACAGCAGGAGCAGAATCAGGTTCAGAAATGCATATACCTTTGGAACCTCTCAGAAAAGCTTTGGCCACATCCTCAGTCTTCTTTTGCTTCTTACTCTTCGGCTCTTCAATAATCTTTGCTTTGCTGCTAGAGATTTCTTTCCTTCTGACATATGCCAGAACTTCTGATTGATTCTCAGCCTCTTGAGTGACATTTTCTTCATCAGACTCTTGAAGAATCATCTTCCTTTTTCTTGTTTTCTTCTTCTCAACAGCTTCTTTCCCTTTCTTCTCAAACTCATCAGAGACAGACTTAGCAACCTTTGCAATGACCTCTTTAGAAACATCTTGTTTCTTAGAGACAGCAGAAGGATAATCATGCTTTCTTTTAGTCCTTTCTTCCTTCTTCTTATTTATTTTCATTGGAGCACCCTTCTCTTGATTTTTGAGATATTTATTTTCTTCTTGTGATAACAGATACCTAGTTCTGACTACAGGTACCTCACAGTTGAAGAAAGTTTCAAACTCAGCAAGAACAGGTGCTCTTCTGATTCTTGTATCAGCAAGAGGTTGGGGAGTCTTACTGATAGCCTTAATTACTTTCATCTTCTTCAAAGTGAATGCATTCAGACAAGCCCTAGATGTGACAGCAAGGTCTTTCACAATACCTTCAGATTCCAAGCTTTCAACAATCTTTGAATGCACCAAAAGATTTGAAATAATCCTTCCAAAAGGAATGATTGTTCCACCTTTTTCTCTGAAAGCGTTTCTGGAATCCTTTACTGCTTTCCACAAATGGTTGAAGATGATGTAGATCGCATCAACCTTCTTCTTAGTGGCAATGCAATAAAGAATATACCTTTGCTCATTATTGATGAAATCCGAGGCATGTGTTCCTTTCCTATGGTAGAAACACCCAAGAAGGATCTTTGTCCAGATTTTGTAGACATCTCTCAAATCCTTGACGCTTTTTGTTTCCTTGACATTTGGATAGAGAGTGGATAGAACATCTCCCCAATCTGCCCTTTGATCAATCTCAAAAGCCCCTTCAGGGTTTTTCAGATCAAACATCACTCTTAGGATGTTTTCAGTAATAACAACAAACTTTCCATGGACGAAAGAAAGTATTGATTTTGGAGCAACCACAGCATGTGCCCAGAACTCCTTGACAAGATCCGGATAAACTGGGCCAACGAACTCAGCAAACAACGAGGTCCATCCTTGAAAGATGATGTCTTCTTTAAGATGAAATTCATGTTCTTCAAGGTTGTCAAAATCAACAATAAGTTCACATAGAACTTCTAATTTGTCCTTGGGAATAGAGCATGCAACAACAGGAGTAAGTTGCAAAATTTCTTCTTGGAGATGGTGAGGAACAGATGTATCAACATTTTGGGATGAGAAGGCAGCCATGGATGCAGAATGAACAAAAGACGAACAAGAAAAGAAAACTGGGTTTTCGATTAGGGTTTTAGAAAACGGCTAAGAACTTTTCAAACGAGAGAATGCAAGAAGAAAGAGAGACAAGGGAGCGAAAAAGATATATGATATGATTTGAAAAGAATATAAGGAGACAAATATAAAATAGAGAATGAAAAAGAATAAATAAACAAAATGAATAGTTTCAGAATCAAAAGAAATCATTTTCATTAAATGACGAGTGACGTGAGGAGAGAGATCGTGGTAAAAGAAATGATTTAAAGCAGTTACCTAGGTCGGCGTCTTTTCAACTGCACGCTTTGTACACATCATACAGACACGTGTGCATCATCAGATAATGGATGACAGGTGTGAAATATTCAATAGGCTTTACGCCTTCTGATTCCGATCACTGCTTCTGAATTGATCAAGTTTCTCTTCTGGAAACACTCCTTCTGAAGTGTGCTGATGTAAATCTGAATGATCTTCTGATCCATTACTTCTGATATACACAGCTTCTGGAGATTCACTTCTTTGTTCTGCAGCTTCTGATAAGACAAAACTGTATCTGCAGAAATTCTTAAGCTGCTTTGTTTCATCAGAAACAAGTTTATCATCAAACCAGATATTTATTGATTCGTCCACAATCAATGTTTCAATATTGTATATTCTGTAGCATTTAGAGCATTCAGAATAATCAAGAACGAAACACCATTGCTTTAGAAACAAACAAAACAGATGGTTCCAAGACTAATAAACTTTCTTTTCTGATCTCCTACGAACATAGTTTCTTCAACAGATTTAAGTACCAGAACTTGGAAGACAGTCCTTCTTCCCTTCAAGTGTTGAGACCAACTTGAGTCCAGGTGACATGACATGTTGACTTTTATCTTCTTTGTCGCCAAGAGAATCTGCAAAAGAAATAGTCTTTTTCTTTGGTACCCACATCTTCTTGGGTCCTTTCTTGTTAGTTCTCCTCAAGTTCTGATTGAACTTGGGTTTAACATTGTAAGCAGAAGGAGGAACAGCATGATAATTCTTAATATGAGTTTCATGATATTTCCTAGGTTGTGTCACATGCTTTTTGGTGTGTGTTATGTGAAAACTTTGAGCATGTGAAGTGTGCCTAATATCATGGGAGTGGCCATACTTGAACTGATCATACAATGGCTTGTATGTGATTTTCATTTCATCAACAGGTTCAAGTTTGTATGGGGTTTCACCCTCAAAACCAATGCCGACTCTTTTGTTTCCAGACACAGCATATATCATAGAAGCTAGCTGACTTCTGCCAATACTTCTAGATAAGAACTTCCTGAAACTT
Source organism: Vicia villosa (assembly GCF_029867415.1). Taxonomy (NCBI): domain Eukaryota; kingdom Viridiplantae; phylum Streptophyta; class Magnoliopsida; order Fabales; family Fabaceae; genus Vicia; species Vicia villosa. The sequence continues at coordinate 3,468,015 of NC_081184.1, forward strand.
AAATCATATTCTTTCAGAATATGGTTTAGACTAGGAGTGGATTTTTCTGAATCAGAAGGAGATCTAACATTATTGGATAATTTTAAAAGTTTTTCTTTTAATTCAGAATTCTCCAACTCAAGCTTCTTTGTTTCAAATTCAAATAGCTTTTTCAGCTTTTTGTATTTGAGACTAATCTGAGACTTGAATTCCAGAAGTTCTGTTAGACTGGAAACCAACTCATCTCTAGTAAGTTCAGAAAATACCTCTTCAGAATTTGATTCTGATGTAGATTCTGATCCGTCATCTTCTGTCGCCATCAGCGCACAGTTAGCCTGCTCATCTTCAGAGTCTGAATCATCTTCTGACTCATCCCAGGTTGCCATAAGACCTTTCTTCTTATGAAACTTCTTCTTGGGATTTTCCTTCTGAAGTTTTGGACATTCATTCTTGAAGTGTCCAGGCTCATTGCATTCATAGCACATGACCTTCTTCTTGTCAAATCTTCTGTCATCAGAAGATTCTCCACGTTCAAATTTCTTTGAACTTCTGACGCCTCTGAACTTCCTTTGCTTGTTCTTCCAGAGTTGATTTAGCCTTCTGGAGATCAAGGACAGTTCATCTTCTTCTTCAGATTCTGATTCTTCAGGATCTTCTTCTCTAGCCTGAAAAGCGTTAGTGCATTTCTTGATATTGGATTTTAATGCAATAGACTTACCTTTCTTTTGAGGCTCGTTTGCATCTAGTTCAATTTCATGACTCCTCAGGGCACTGATCAGCTCTTCCAAAGAGACTTCATTTAGATTCTTCGCAATCTTAAATGCAGTCACCATAGGACCCCATCTTCTGGGTAAGCTTCTGATGATCTTCTTTACGTGATCAACCTTGGTGTATCCCTTGTCAAGAACTCTCAATCCAGCAGTAAGAGTTTGAAATCTTGAAAACATCTTTTCAATGTCTTCATCATCCTCCATCTTGAAGGCTTCATATTTCTGGATTAGAGCAAGAGCTTTAGTCTCCTTGACTTGAGCATTTCCTTCATGAGTCATTTTCAAGGACTCATATATGTCATAGGCCGTTTCCCTGTTAGATATCTTCTCATACTCAGCATGAGAGATAGCATTCAGCAAAACAAATCTGCATTTATGATGATTCCTGAAAAGCTTCTTCTGATCATCGCTCATTTCTTGCCTTGTCAGCTTTACGCCACTGGCATTTACCGGATGTTTGTAACCATCCATCAGAAGATCCCATAGATCACCATCTAGACCAAGAAAGTAACTTTCCAGTTTATCTTTCCAGTATTCAAAGTTTTCACCATCAAATACCGGCGGTCTAGTGTAACCATTGTTACCGTTGTGTTGCTCAGCAGAGCCAGATGTAGATGTAGACTTTGCAGTTTCATCAGCCATCTTTTACTGAAGCGTTTTTCTCTTCCTGAATCTTTTCTAAACACGGTTAAGTGCTTGCACCTTAGAACCGGCGCTCTGATGCCAATTGAAGAATAGAAAAACACTTAGAAAGGGGGGGTTTGAATAAGTGTAGCTTTAAAAACTTGACCGATAAAAATAAATTGCACAGTTATTTTTATCCTGGTTCGTTGTTAACTAAACTACTCCAGTCCACCCCCGCAGAGATGATTTACCTCAACTGAGGATTTAATCCACTAATCGCACGGATTACAATGGTTCTCCACTTAGTCAGCAACTAAGTCTTCCAGAGTCTTCTGATCACACACTGATCACTCCAGGAACAACTGCTTAGATACCCTCTAAGACTTTCTAGAGTATTCTGATCCACACGATCACTCTAGTTACAACCTGCTTAGATAACCTCTAAGACTTCCTAGAGTATTCTGATCCACACGATCACTCTAGTTCCTTACAACTTAATGTAATCAATTCTAAGAGTATTACAATTGCTTCTTAAAAGCTATAATCACAAACTGTGATATTTCTCTTAACGTTTAAGCTTAATCTCACTAATATATTACAACAGCAATGTAGTGAGCTTTGATGAAGATGAAGATTCTGAGCTTTGAATAGAACAGTGTTTCAGCAAGTTAATATTCACAGAAATTGTGTTAGTTCGTTAACCTTGCTTCTCATCAGAACTTCATATTTATAGGCGTTGGAGAAGATGACCGTTGAGTGCATTTAATGCTTTGCATGTTCCGTACAGCATCGCATTTAATGTTATACGCTTTTGTCAACTACCTCGAGCCTTGTTCACGCTGTGTCTACTGACGTTGCCTTTAATAGCTTCTAACGTTCCTTTTGTCAGTCAGCGTAGCCTGCCACTTGTACTTCCTTCTGATCTGATGTTTGTGAATACAACGTTTGAATATCATCAGAGTCAAACAGCTTGGTGCAAAGCATCTTCTGATCTTCTGACCTTGAAGTGCTTCTGTGCGTGATACCATCAGAACTTCAGTGCTTCTGATCTCATGTTCTTCTGATGCTTCCATAGACCCATGTTCTGATTCTGCTTCGACCATCTTCTGATGTCTTGCCAGACCATGTTCTGATGTTGCATGCTGAACCCTTTGAGACAAAGCTTCTGAGCGCTGAATTATGCATACTCTTTATATATTTCCTGAAAAGGAAATTGCATTGGATTAGAGTACCATATTATCTTAAGCAAAATTCATATTATTGTTATCATCAAAACTAAGATAATTGATCAGAACAAATCTTGTTCTAACAGCTGGATGCAATCTACGACGAAGAACCTTTGGGATTCGAGAAAGACCCAATGGGGGCAAATATAAAAATGTTAGCCCAGGATCCACTCGAAGAAGTAAATCTTGGAGACGGAGAACAGAAGAGGGTAACATATGTCAGTGCAAAATTAGAGCCAGCGTTGAAGTCAAGAATCATCGCATTATTGAAAGAAAACAAAGATTATTTTGCATGGGATTATGACGAGATGCCTGGTTTAGGGCGAGATTTGGTCGAATTAAAGCTGCCCATAAAGGAAGGAAAAAAGCCCATCAAGCAGACTCCTAGGAGGTTCGCACCAGAAATTCATTCAAAGATCAAAGCAGAAGTCGAAAGACTACTACGATGCAAGTTCATCAGAACTATAAGGTATGTCGAATGGATTGCTAATATTGTGTCGGTTATTAAAAAGAATGGTTCCTTAAGATTATGCATAGATTTTCGTGATCTTAATGCAGCAACGCCTAAGGATGAATATCCCATGCCTTTGGCAGAAATGTTAGTAGATTCAGCCGCAGGCTTCGAATATCTAAGTATGTTGGATGGATATTCCGGGTATAACCAAATCTTCATTGCATAAGAAGATGTGTCCGAAACAGCTTTTCGTTGCCCAGGGGCCATAGGCACCTACGAATGGGTTGTAATGCCTTTTGGTCTGACAAATGCTGGGGCAACTTATCAAAGAGCAATGAATTCTATATTCCATGATTTTATAGAAACTTTCATGCAAGTATACATAGATGACATTGTTGTAAAATCTGTTTCAGATAACAGTCATCTTGACCATCTGAGCCAATCGTTCGAGAGAATGAGAAAACATGGCTTAAAGATGAATCCCCTTAAATGTGCTTTCTTTGTGCAGGCTGGAGATTTCCTGGGCTTCGTAGTCCACAAAAAGGGAATAGAAATTAATCAAAATAAAATAAAGGCTATTATGGAAACAAAGCCTCCATCCACAAAGAAAGAATTACAGTCTTTACTGGGAAAGATAAACTTCTTGAGAAGATTCATCTCTAACTTGAGTGGACGCACGCAAGCTTTTTTCTCCCTTACTTCGACTCAAGCAAGGAAGGTTTGAATGGCGTGCTGAACATCAAGAAGCTTTCGAAAAGATCAAGCAATACTTGATGCATCCACCAATATTATCTCCCCCAAATGGGAAGAAACACATGCGCCAATATATCTCAGCGTCAGATAATACAATAGGTAGCATGTTAGCTCAAGAAGACGATAATGGCATCGAAAGAGCCATTTATTACTTAAGTAGAGTACTCAATGATGCAGAGACTAGGTATAGCGCAATAGAAAAACTCTGCCTTTGTCTGTATTTCTCTTGTATCAAACTCAAGTATTATATAAAACCAGTTGATGTTTATGTTTCGTCTCATTGTGATGTTATTAAACACATGCTATCGAAACCAATATTGCATAGTCGTATTGGAAAGTGGGCGTTGGCCCTTACTGAGTACTCTTTGATATTTCAACCCCTTAAAGCAATGAAAGGTCAGATCATATCAGATTTCATTGTTGACCATGCAGTGGTTGAGAACCCTCAACAATATGTAGAATTGAAGCCTTGGAAGCTCTACTTCGATGGTTCAACCCATAAAGAAGGATGTAAGGGGATGAAGGAGAGAATACAAAGAGGTTTTATCAAACTCTGTATTTGAAAGGGTGTAAGGGGAAGAAGGAAACTTGATAAGAGTATGATGAAAGAGTGCAAGTTTGAGTAGAATGCTAAGCCTTATATAGAAAACCTTGGCCAATGAGGAACAGTTTAATTCTTAAGTGTTGATTGGACTGCGTTTGGTATCCCCAAGAGAAGTTATGGCCTCCGCTGTTTCCCGCCTTGGAAGTTGAAGTGTAATCATTTTGAAAACTGATACACGCACGTCTCAAATAGACGTTTTGGAAAAGTGATGTCATCATTTAATGATGGTTACGGCTAGGGGAGTGGAAACTTCAAGTCTAGGCTTGAGAGGCTGCGAAGGGTAATCATGTCACGTGGGGACATTATTAAAGTCATTATTATAATACAAATAATTTTGGAAATTTTTAGGAATTGTTAAAATACTACTCGTGACAATTACAGCAGCAGATATATAGAAGATGGAAAGACAAAGTTACTTATACATTCCTGGGGAAGGTTTGATTACAGAACAAAGAAAAGAAAGAACTAAGTACGAAACATAAAAAAAAGTACAAGGTCCAAAGTGGCTAATTGAAATCCTTGGGAATGTTATCTTTCATCTTCGAATACTGAGTTTCCCATAAAGACATATGACGTTTGATTAGTGCCTGTTGTCTTTTCAGTTCTTCGATCTCTGGCACTAGCTTCTGTGCCGTCTCGAAGTGTTGAATCCCTAATTGCGCCACTTCAGTCAATTCATCCTGATTGGTTTATTGGATTGCTACCTGACGAGACTGGGCATCCTTTATCTTCTCTTCGAGGCGCTCAATTTCTTGTTTCCATGACTTGATATTCGCTTCACAATCTTCATATTCTTGCTGGTTCTTCGAACGCTCAAGCTTAAGGGCATCAGCCTTTTTTGTTGCATCGTTAGCAGCTTTCCATGAAGAACTATGAGAAGTCACTTTTGTTATGAGTTGTTCGTCAATATTTTGTTTTCGAAGAAGATTAGATTGGAGTTGTTCAATCAGAGAACCCAGTAAAACAATCACTTCTGAGACTTCCTCCGAGACCAGAAGTAAATCCACTTTCTTCAAAAGATTGTTTAGACTATAACATTTGGTGGAATCCTTGCTTAGAGCTTCAACGAGGTTGGTTTCAAAGAATCTTTCTCTTATTTGACGAAGGAGATTAGGGATATCATCTTTGTCGCCAGTATCCGCCAAGACGTTAGATGAAATACCAAGCCCAATGGACGAAACGTTATCAACACTCATCATGGTCTTGAGGAAGCTCACAGGATCAGTTTTCTTGAGTTGCTCCAGTTCTGAAGGAGTAAGCATTGCGGAGGCCTGCTTCGAAGTAATCACAGGAGTGACTATAGTTCCAAAGTTCGGAGTTTCATGAGAACCAGGTGTAGGCAGTTTGGAAGTTTCCTCTATAGCATCTTGCTCAGATATATTATCTTCGCTTCCAGTTGGTTGTCCGACTGCATTATCACTATTCGAACATTGAGGGTTCTCCTCCATATTTTCATCTTGATGAATAGGTGGGGACTCATCATTTGAATGGCTTTCTTCAGCAGGCACAGTTGGAATGATGGTTGCAAGGGGTTGAGCGTCTTCGAGAACCGGAGAAAGCATAGGAGATCTGTGTCGGGAAACACCTGTGTTGAATAGTTAGAATTGATAAAAATGGAAGGTTGCAAGAAATTCGTCTGTCATTCGAAAAGGCAGACATTTACCTCGAATATTGTCAAGATCAATGTTTAGACTTGAGGTTTTGAGATCAGAAGTAGCTGTGCCAGCATCATCCTACATTTACAAGGTAAGATGTGAACTTAATCATTAGAATTAAAGTTTGAAAAATGATTAGATTGTGAAATCCAAAATACCTTGGTTGGAATGTTATCTGGGCTTGAGTTGTGACAAGGTATCTTCGTCATCTGAAGCAGCTGTCTGAGGAATTTTTCGCTTCGAAGATACCGGAGGTTTCGAGCTCTGAAATACATATTAAAACCAAGTGAGTAATATTCATAAAACCACATAAGTTAGAATATAAAGTATGTATGTACCGTGGGTTTCTTGTCAGAAGTGACACAGTCTCTCCCGCTTGCCTTGGTGTTCCTCGAAGCTCCATAACCCTTCTGTACAGGGGCTTCCTTGATTTGTCTCTTTCGAGTAACGGCTGTGAACAAAATGTAAATCAATACTTCAGTAAAGAAAGAAAAGTTAGTCGAAAGATTGTCTAAACCCCAACCTTCGGGTATTGGAGTCAAGACGCGAACTTGCTCAAGACCTATATGAAGATGTCCTTTGAAAGTATCCAAGGTATGCTTAGTCGGGACCACTCGTTCAACGCGTTTTTTAGATTGTTCCTGAAGGATTTTTATGAGATTCCCACACACAAACCAGTCTGGAAAAGGAGGGCTTAAAGCCACACCAAAATCAGCACTAGGTAGTGGAGGAAATTTTGGAGGATGAAGTTCGAAAGCCACTTTATAACGTAGTTCAGGTCGAATAGACGTGGGCAATTTCAACTTATCCAGTTTAGCAGAAAACTTTTCACGTAAAGTGACCGCAGCCTCACGAACGGTCCGACTAAGATCATCAGGCCTGTAGATAGTTTCAAAGAATTTTTGAAATGCTTGGATTTCTTTAATATGAGTCGAAATACCTTTATGGAAATTCTCCTGCACATCAGCAAAAGCTTCAGTTAGTTCCCGAGTAAGGCTTTCAGCATCGAAGATTTGCATGGAATAATAATCTGTCCACCATTGATGAAAATCTATGGTAGAGTAAAAAGCAGGTTCGAAAGAGACGGGAGACAAAGTGGTGATGCCAACATATTTGGAGATTTTTGACTCATATTCATCTTCTGCCAGATGCGAAGTGTGTAGACACATGTGATTCCTTTTGTCATATAAGCATTTTGGTTTGAGTTGAACCAACCCAAATTGTCTCGAAACCAGATTCGGTTGATAACAGAGGAGACAACAGTGACTCTTTGGAGATCGAAGTCGGTGATATAACAACTTTGGGGTGAGGAAAGCTTCCCAGATAGCCATGGATTCGACTTGTTGGTCGGAAGAAGTTGCTGGAAATTCTCGAGTAAACCATTCGGGACCCACCTTACGTTGTACGAATGGAGCCATCGAGGGAGTGAATTGATAACGTTTAGCGAACATCATTATGTATGCCAAGAAGGTTTCACGAAGTTTGCCAGTTTTTTCTTTTGGGGTTAGGTAAGCTAATCTGGTTCCTTCCATTGTTCGATTCTTTATAGCTGCACTTTCTTCATCCACAACACTTTTGTATGGGAGGTGAGCCTCAAAGGTGGCATTAAGCCATAGTTGCAACAACCAGAAAGGACCAGCGAAAAGAAGAGATCCTGTTTTGTAGTTCTTAACAAGGTCTGTTGCTTCACCAAGATTTTCATAAAGAAATCCTAGAATTAACTGGCTTAAGTTTAACTTTTTCCCAGCATTCAGCTGGTTAGCCATGCAAAGATATCTTTTTGCTACTTGTATGGACCTAGAGCAAAAGACGCATCTCGAAAGCCAGAGTGCTAGAAATGCTATATGTTCTTCATCTGAGACGTCTAGGTTTGTTTCGTTGTGGTATTGTTGAATGAAAGCAGTGTAAGTGACTGTTGCTTCATTAAAATTGATGGTGTCAGTATCCATGAAATTGGGGTCGAAGGTTTCCCCAGTTGGTTGAAGCCCTGTTATAGCAGCTACGTCGAAGAGGGTAGGGGTAACCATTCCACATGGAAGGTGGAAAGTATTATGAGAAGCATCCTAGAAATAAAATGACGCTACTAACATGGTTTGGTTATATTCTAGGCCTGTTTTGGATAACTGGATTAGGTCATAAATCCTTAGTTGTTTCCAGAAAGACGCCTTTTGTTTTTCTACCTTCGTTAGCCAAGCGTAATACAGTTCAGGATCTTTTGCTAAAGGGATTGACCTAAAGACTTTCACAAAATTGGTTACATAGTTTAACCTAATTTTCTCTAAAACCAAAGGAGTTTCAGTCAAGGCTTCTTTTGTGTTATCAGGATCAGCTAAGACTGGGTGACCTTCATCATCTATCTTATTCTTGCTAACTAAAGGTCTAATTTTATAATAAGCAGGGAAGAATTTACTCAAAGAAGGGTTATTTCCTCCTGGTAAAGGACCCATGAAAGCATGAGTTTTTCCAGAAAGTTCAAAAGGGATGACTACCTGAGAAGCATAGATGGCGCGTGCCTCTGCATCATTTGGGTCTGGAATGTGTTCTTGATTCTTTATCTGTGTAGGATGTTGAAGCTTTTGAATGGGTTGAAGAGCATTTGAAGAAGACGCCATGAGTAAATTTGATTTAAGAAATAGGTTAAACGAGGCCAAAGAGGATTTTTTCTTTTCTGTGTTGAGGGTAAGGAAAATAGAAGTGGAAGTTATGCGAGGGTAGAAGTTCAAGTATTTAAAGGTTTAACGGAAATCCTTTCAAATCTTTTGGGTAAAAGTCAAAAGACACGCGGTAGACGTTGATTTAATCCAACGGTGGTCGAATAATTGTTAGCCTTACTCCTAGTATATAGGAGTAATGATCATGAAGTAATGACAGAACGTGGGAATGTAAATTCTGAGAAGACATCTTTGAAAATGACAAGACGTTTTGAAAGTGGAGTCATAAATGATTATGACGTTAGTCAGTTGTCTTGGAACTCTGAGAAATGAGAAAAACGAAATCTCATTATAACAAGAAACGCCTATTTCTCTTGTTTTTCGAAACAGGCATTTATTGGGGGCAATTTGTTGGCTGAAGATTTCGTTTAGAAAGAATGTTCTTTGAAGAGTTAGAATTCGAAGGAAGATGGTTACTGATGACCATTTCTAAGATTAAAGATGGCTACTGATGGCCACGTTTCGAGAATGTTTGTTTGAGTTGGAACGAAGATAGTCAGAATTAGAGCTAATTCGAAGAGGGTTATCTTTGATGACTTAAACGTTTTGCGAAATATGTAAGGTACTGAGGCTGAATGTGGTTTCGTGGCATTCTCGGTTCTGATCACGTTGCCACGCGTCGAAAGAGGATTCAGGCGGGAGGATTTGAATTTCGAAGTAGTTTGTGTAACTGCACAAGGACAGATGGCATCCCAGGGATTCTAGTGGGCAACGTGGCATCAGATTAGTGTAGGACCATTAGGGTCGAAATTAGTACAAATAAGGGTCTTAATGTTAGGATTCCGTGTGTTCATTTTGTACAAATCACTCACAAATCGCTCAAGTATCAAGTGTTTAGAGAACGAGTTCTCTGAGAAATGTACGTATGACACCAACACCATTTTAAATACATTTGTATCTTTCTCTATTCAAGTATTTTTTCAAATTCCTTTATCTTTTTCGTTTAACTTTAATTTCGAAGCACTTTATATTTCTGCATTTTACATTCTTACACGTTATTTCTCTGCACTTTACATTCCTGCAGTTTACACGCTTTTATTTATGTTTTCTTTGTCGAAAGTCATATTAACTTGTATAACCAGTATTGTTTTAAGTGAATGTTCATACGATCACATCACAAACAAGTTTTCTCGAAGTCAGAACAGACAAGCATGAATCGAATCATATCGAAAGACAATTGTTTGACCATGTCCTAGGATCAATCTAGTCGATCCTGCGAGTAACCAAAGTATATTTTATAGTTTGGAGGACTAGCAGTTGTTTACCGGAAATCACCGTAAACAACTACATAAATACACGAAGTTCGATAAACTTGCAATCTTTGGTGCTTTGGAAGATTTCCATGTGTTATACTACATAAAACTCACGAAGTTCGCTACACTTGCAAAATTTGTAATTTTGCAAGATTTTCGTGTCGTATACTACATAAAATACACAAATTTCGTTAAACTTGCAATCTTTGGTACTTTGGAAGATTTCCATGTGTTATACTATATAAATACACGAAGTACGATAAACTTGCATACATTGATATTTTGGAAGATTTTTCGTGTGATATAAACTACATAAATGTGACGAAGTTTATTAAACTTGCAAAATTTGGTCTTTTTGAAGATTTTCGTGTGCTATACTACATAAAAGGCATGGAGTTCGTTAAACTTGCAAACTTTTTAATTTTGTAAGATTTTCGTGTCGTATACTACATAAAATACACAAAGCTCGTTAAACTTGCAATCTTTGGTATTTTGGAAGATTTCCATGTGCTATACTACATAAATACACGAATACGATAAAGTTGTATACATTGATATTTTGGAAGATTTTTCGTGTGATTTAAACTACATAAATGTCACGAAGTTTGTTAAACTTGCAAAATTTGGTCTTTTTGAAGATTTTCGTGTGCTATACTACATAAAAGGCATGAAGTTCTTTAAACTTGCAAAAACTTGATAATTTGGAAGATTTTTGTGTGCTATACTAAATGAAAGCCAAGAAGTTCGATAAACATGCATACGTTGGTATTTTCGAAGATTTTTCGTGCTATAATAAATAAAAGTCACAACGTTATTTCCACTTGAAAAAATGGGCTTTTTTGAAGATTTTCTATGCTATACTACATAAAAGTGACGAAGTTTGTTAAAATTGCAAAGTTTGGTAATTTTGAAGATTATCGTGTGCTATATACTACATAAAATTCACGAAATTCGATAAACTTGCAAACTTTGGTATTTTGGAAGGTTTTCATGTGCTATACTACATAAAATATACGATGTTCTATAAAATTGCATACATTGGTATTTTGGAAGATTTTCGTGTGCTATACAACATAAAAGTCACGAAGTTCGTTAAAGTTGCAAAATTTGGTCTTTTTGAAGATTTTCGTGTGCTATACTACATAAAAGTCATTAAGTTCGTTAAACTTGCAAAGTTATGTATTTTTGATGATTTTCGTGTGCTATATACTACATAAAAGTCACGAAGTTCGTTAAACTTGCCAAGTTTGTTATTTTTGATGATTTTTCGTGTGCTATATACTACATAAAAATCACGAAGTTCGATAAACTTGCAATTATTGGTATTTTGGAAGATTTTAATGTGTTATACTACATCAAACTCACGAAGTTCATTAAATTTGTAAAATTTGGTCTTTTTGAAGATTTTTCGTGTGCTATACTACATAAAAGTCATGAAGTTCGTTAAACTTGCATACATTGGAATTTTTGATGATTTTCGTGTGCTACACTACATAAAAGTCACGAAGTTCCTTAACCTTGCAAACTTTGTAATTTTGCAAGATTTTCGTGTCGTATTCTACATAAAATACACAAAGTTTGTTCAACTTGCAATCTTTGGTACTTTGGAAGATTTCCATGTGCTATACTACATAAATACACGAAGTACGATAAGCTTGCATACTTTGATATTTTGGAAAATTTTTCGTGTGATATAAACTACATGAATTTCACGAAGTTTGTTAAACTTGCAAAATTTGGTCTTTTTGAAGATTTTCGTGTGCTATACTACATAAAAGGCATGAAGTTCGTTTAACTTGGAAAAACTTGATAATTTGAAAGATTTTTGTGTGCTATACTACATGAAAGCCAAGAAGTTCGATAAACATGCATACATTGGTATTTTGGAAGATTTTCGTGTGCTATAATAAATAAAATTCACGAAGTTATTTACCCTTGCAAATTTGGGATTTTTGAAGATTTTCTATGCTATACTACATAAAAGTGACGAAGTTTGTTAAAATTGCAAAGTTTGGCATTTTTGAAGATTATCGTGTGCTATATACTACATAAAATTCACGAAATTCGATAAACTTGCAAACTTTGATATTTTGGAAGATTTTTATGTGCTATACTACATAAAATACACGAAGTTCTATAAACTTGCATACATTGGTATTTTGGAATATTTTCTTGTGCTATACAACATAAAAGTCACGAAGTTCGTTAAAGTTGCAAAATTCGGTCTTTTTGAAGATTTTCGTGTGCTATACTACATAAATGTCATTAAGTTCGTTAAACTTGCAAAGTTATGTATTTTTGATGATTTTCGTGTGCTATATACTACATAAAATGCACGAAGTTCGATAAACTTGCAAATATTGGTATTTTGGAAGATTTTAATGTGTTATACTACATAAAACTCACGAAGATCGTTAAATTTGTAAAATTTGGTCTTTTTGAATATTTTTCGTCTGCTATACTACATAAAAGTCATGAAGTTCGTTAAACTTGCATACATTGAAATTTTTGATGTTTTTCGTGTGTTATCCTACATAAAAGTCACGAAGTTCGTTAAACTTGCAAAATTTTTAATTTTGCAAGATTTCCATGTCGTATACTACATAAAATACACAAAGGTTGTTAAACTTGCAATCTATGGTAGTTTGGAAGATTTCCATGTGCTATACTACATAAATACACGAAGTACGATAAACTTGCATACATTGATATTTTAGAAGATTTTTCGTGTGATATAAACTACATAAATGTCACGAAGTTTGTTAAACTTGTAAAATTTGGTCTTTTTGAAGATTTTAGTGTGCTATACTACATAAAAGGCATGGAGTTCGTTAAACTTGCAAAAACTTGATAATTTGAAAGATTTTTGTGTGCTATACTACATGAAAGCCAAGAAGTTCGATAAACATGCATACATTGGTAGTTTGGAAGATTTTTCGTGTGCTATAATAAATAAAAGTCACAAAGTTATTTACACTTGCAAATTTGGGATTTTTGAAGATTTTCTATGCTATACTACATAAAAGTGACGAAGATTGTTAAAATTGCAAAGTTTGGCATTTTTGAAGATTATCGTGTGCTATATACTACATAAAATTCACGAAATTCGACAAACTTGCAAACTTTGATATTTTGGAAGATTTTTATGTGCTATACTACATAAAATACACAAAGTTCTATAAACTTGCATACATTGGTATTTTGGGATATTTTCGTGTGCTATACAACATAAAAGTCACGAAGTTCGTTAAAGTTGCAAAATTCGGTCTTTTTGAAGATTTTCGTGTGCTATAATACATAAAAGTCATTAAGTTCGTTAAACTTGCAAAGTTATGTATTTTTGATGATTTTCGTGTGCTATATACTACATAAAATTCACGAAGTTCGATAAACTTGTAAATATTGGTATTTTGGAAGATTTTAATGTGTTATACTACATAAAACTCACGAAGTTTTGTAAAGTTTGGTCTTTTTGAATATTTTTCGTCTTCTATACTACATAAAAGTCATGAAGTTCGTTAAACTTGCATACATTGAAATTTTTGATGATTTTCGTGTGTTATACTACATAAAAGTCACGAAGTTCGTTAAACTTGCAAAATTTTTAATTTTGCAAGATTTCCATGTCGTAAACTACATAAAATACACAAAGGTTGTTAAACTTGCAATCTATGGTAGTTTGGAAGATTTCCATGTGCTATACTACATAAATACACGAAGTACGATAAACTTGCATACATTGATATTTTAGAAGAATTTTCGTGTGATATAAACTACATAAATGTCACGAAGTTTGTTAAACTTGTAAAATTTGGTCTTTTTGAAGATTTTAGTGTGCTATACTACATAAAAGGCATTGAGTTCGTTAAACTTGCAAAAACTTGATAATTTGAAAGATTTTTGTGTGCTATACTACATGAAAGCCAAGAAGTTCGATAAACATGCATACATTGGTATTTTGGAAGATTTTTCGTGTGCTATAATAAATAAAAGTCACAAAGTTATTTACAATTGCAAATTTGGGATTTTTGAAGATTTTCTATGCTATACTACATAAAAGTGACGAAGTTTTTAAAATTGCAAAGTTTGGCATTTTTGAAGATTTTCGTGTGCTATATACTATATAAAATTCACGAAATTCGATAAACTTGCAAACTTTGATATTTTGGAAGATTTTTATGTGCTATACTACATAAAATACACGAAGTTCTATAAACTTGCATACATTGGTATTTTGGGATATTTTCGTGTGCTATACAACATAAAAGTCACGAAGTTCGTTAAAGTTGCAAAATTCGGTCTTTTTGAAGATTTTCGTGTGCTATACTACATAAAAGTCATTAAGTTCGTTAAACTTGCAAAGTTATGTATATTTGATGATTTTCGTGTGCTATATACTACATAAAATTCACGAAGTTCGATAAACTTGCATATATTGGTATTTTAGAAGATTTTAATGTGTTATACTACATAAAACTCACGAAGTTCGTTAAATTTGTAAAATTTGGTCTTTTTGAATATTTTTCGTCTTCTATACTACATAAAAGTCCTGAAGTTCGTTAAACTTACATACATTGGAATTTTTGATGATTTGCGTGTGTTATACTACATAAAAGTCATGAATTCGTTAAACTTGCAAACTTTTTAATTTTGCAAGATTTCCGTGTCGTATACTACATAAAATACACAAAGTTCGTTAAACTTGCAATCTATGGTAGTTTGGAAGATTTCCATGTGCTATACTACATAAATACACGAAGTACGATAAACTTGCATACATTGATATTTTGGAAGATTTTTCGTGTGATATAAACTACATAAATGTCACGAAGTTTGTTAAACTTGCAAAATGTGGTCTTTTTGAAGATTTTAGTGTGCTATACTACATAAAAGGCATGAAGTTCGTTAAACTTGCAAAAACTTGATAATTTGAAAGATTTTTGTGTGCTATACTACATGAAAGCCAAGAAGTTCGATAAACACGCATACATTGGTATTTTGGAAGATTTTTCGTGTGCTATAATAAATAAAAGTCACAAAGTTATTTACACTTGCAAATTTGGGATTTTTGAAGATTTTTTATGCTATACTACATAAAAGTGACGAAGTTTTTAAAATTGCAAAGTTTGGTAATTTTGAAGATTATTGTGTGCTATATACTACATAAAATTCACGAAATTCAATAAACTTGCAAACTTTGGTATTTTGGAAGATTTTTAGGTGCTATACTACCTAAAATACACGAAGTTCTATAAACTTGCACACATTGGTATTTTGGAAGATTTTCGTGTGCTATACATTATAAAAGTCCCGAAGTTCGTTAAAGTTGCAAAATTCAGTCTTTTTGAAGATTTTCGTGTGCTATACTACATAATAGTCATTAAGTTCGTTAAACTTGTAAAGTTTGGTATTTTTGATGATTTTCGTGTGCTATATACTACATAAAATTCATGAAGTTCGATAAGCTTGCAAACATTGGTATTTTGGAAGATTTTAATGTGTTATACTACATAAAACTCACGAAGTTCATTAAATTTGTAAAGTTTGGTCATTTTGAAGATTTTTCGTGTGATATAAACTACATAAATGTCACGAAGTTTATTAAACTTGCAAAATTTGGTCTTTTTGAAGATTTTCGTGTGCTATACTACATAAAAGGCACGGAGTTCGTTAAACTTGCAAACTTTTTAATTTTGTAAGATTTTCGTGTCGTATACTACATAAAATACACAAAGCTCGTTAAACTTGCAATCTTTGGTATTTTGGAAGATTTCCATGTGCTATACTACATAAATACACGAATACGATAAACTTGCATACATTGATATTTTGGAAGATTTTTCTTGTGATATAAACTACATAAATGTCACGAAATTTGTTAAACTTGCAAAATTTGGTCTTTTTGAAGATTTTCGTGTGCTATACTACATAAAAGGCACGAAGTTCTTTAAACTTGCAAAAACTTGATAATTTGAAAGATTTTTGTGTGCTATACTACATGAAAGCCAAGAAGTTCGATAAACATGCATACATTGGTATTTTGGAAGATTTTTCATGTGCTATAATAAATAAAAGACACAACGTTATTTACACTTACAAAATTGGAATTTTTGAAGATTTTCTATGCTATACTACATAAAAGTGACGAAGTTTGTTAAAATTGCAAAGTTTGGTAATTTTAAAGATTATCGTGTGCTATATACTACATAAAATTCACGAAATTCGATAATCTTGCAAACTTTGGTATTTTGGAAGATTTTCATGTTCTATAATACATTAAATACACGAAGTTCTATAAACTTGCATACATTGGTATTTTGGAAGATTTTCGTGTGCTATACAACATAAAAGTCACGAAGTTCGTTAAAGTTGCAAATTTTGGTCTTTTTGAAGATTTTCCTGTGCTATACTACATTAAAGTCACGAAGTTCGTTAAACTTGCCAAGTTTGGTATTTTTGATGATTTTCGTGTGCTATATACTACATAAAATTCACGAAGTTCGATAACCTTGCAAACATTGGTATTTAGGAAGATTTTAATGTGTTATACTACATTAAACTCATGAAGTTGGTTAAATTTGTAAAGTTTGGTCTTTTAGAAGATTTTTCGTGTGCTATACTATATAAAAGTCATGAAGTTCGTTAAGCTTGCATACATTGAATTTTTGATGATTTTTCGTGTGTTATACTACATAAAAGTCACGAAGTTCGTTAAACTAGCAAATTTTTTAATTTTGCAAGAATTTCGTGTCGTATACAACATAAAATACACAAAGTTCGTTAAACTTGCAATCTTTGGTATTTTGGAAGACTTCCATGTGCTATACTACATAAATACACGAAGTTCGATTAACTTGCATACATTGATATTCTGGAAGATTTTTCGTGTGATATAAACAAAGTTCGTTAAACTTGCAATCTTTGGTACTTTGGAAGATTTCCATGTGCTATACTACATAAATACACGAAGTTCGATAAACTTGCAATCTTTGGTGCTTTGGAAGATTTCCATGTGTTATACTACATAAAACTCACGAAGTTCGTTAAACTCGCAAAATTTGTAATTTTGCAAGATTTTCGTGTCGTATACTACATAAAATACACAAAGTTCGTTAAACTTGCAATCTTTGGTACTTTGGAAGATTTCCATCTGTTATACTATATAAATATACGAAGTACGATAAACTTGCATACATTGATATTTTGGAAGATTTTTCGTGTGATATAAACCAAATAAATCTCACGAAGTTTATTAAACTTGCAAAATTTGGTCTTTTTGAAGATTTTCGTGTGCTATACTACATAAAAGGCACGAAGTTCTTTAAACTTGCAAAAACTTGATAATTTGAAAGATTTTTGTGTGCTATACTACATGAAAGCCAAGAAGTTCGATAAACATGCATACATTGGTATTTTGGAAGATATTCGTGTGCTATAATAAATAAAAGACACAACGTTATTTACAATTGCAAAATTGGGGTTTTTGAAGATTTTCTATGCTATACTACATAAAAGGGACGAAGTTTGTTAAAATTGCAAAGTTTGGTAATTTTAAAGATTATCGTGTGCTATATACTACATAAAATTCACGAAATTCGATAAGCTTGCAAACTTTGGTATTTTGGAAGATTTTCATGTTCTATACTACATTAAATACACGATGTTCTATAAACTTGCATACGTTGGTATTTTGGAAGATTTTCGTGTGCTATACAACATAAAAGTCACGAAGTTAGTTAAAGTTGCAATTTTTGGTCTTTTTGAAGATTTTCCTGTGCTAGACTACATAAAAGTCACGAAGTTCGTTAAACTTGCCAAGTTTGGTATTTTTGATGATTTTCGTGTGCTATATACTACATAAACTTCACGAAGTTCGATAACCTTGCAAACATTGGTATTTAGGAAGATTTTAATGTGTTATACTACATTAAACTCACGAAGTTGGTTAAATTTGTAAAGTTTGGTCTTTTAGAAGATTTTTCGTGTGCTATACTATATAAAAGTCATGAAGTTCGTTAAGCTTGCATACATTGAATTTTTGATGATTTTTCGTGTGTTATACTACATAAAAGTCACGAAGTTCGTTAATCTAGCAAACTTTGTAATTTTGCAAGAATTTCGTGTCGTATATAACATAAAATACACAAAGTTCGTTAAACTTGCAATCTTTGGTATTTTGGAAGATTTCCATGTGCTATACTACATAAATACACGAAGTTCAATTAACTTGCATACATTGATATTCTGGAAGATTTTTCGTGTGATATAAACAAAGTTCGTTAAACTTGCAATCTCTGGTACTTTGGAAGATTTCCATGTGCTATACTACATAAATACACGAAGTTCGATAAACTTGCAATCTTTGGTGCTTTGGAAGATTTCCATGTGTTATACTACATAAAACTCACGAAGTTCGTTAAACTTGCAAAATTTGTAATTTTGCAAGATTTTCGTGTCGTATACTACATAAAATACACAAAGTTCGTTAAACTTGCAATCTTTGGTACTTTGGAAGATTTCCATCTGTTATACTATATAAATACACAAAGTACGATAAACTTGCATACATTGATATTTTGGAAGATTTTTCGTGTGATATAAACTACATAAATGTCACGAAGTTTATTAAACTTGCAAAATTTGGTCTTTTTGAAGATTTTCGTGTGCTATACTACATAAAAGGCATGGAGTTCGTTAAACTTGCAAACTTTTTAATTTTGTAAGATTTTCGTGTCGTATACTACATAAAATACACAAAGCTCGTTAAACTTGCAATCTTTGGTATTTAGGAAGATTTCCATGTGCTATACTACATAAATACACGAATACAATAAAGTTGCATACATTGATATTTTGGAAGATTTTTCGTGTGATATAAACTACATAAATGTCACGAAGTTTGTTAAACTTGCAAAATTTGGTCTTTTTGAAGATTTTCGTGTGCTATACTACATAAAAGGCATGAAGTTCTTTAAACTTGCAAAAAATTGATAATTTGAAAGATTTTTGTGTGCTATACTAAATGAAAGCCAAGAAGTTCGATAAACATGCATACATTGGTATTTTCGAAGATTTTTCGTGTGCTATCATAAATAAAAGTCACAACGTTATTTACACTTGAAAAATTGGGCTTTTTTGAAGATTTCCTATGCTATACTACATAAAAGTGACGAAGTTTGTTAAAATTGCAAAGTTTGGTAATTTTGAAGATTATCGTGTGCTATATACTACATAAAATTCACGAAATTCGATAAACTTGCAAACTTTGGTATTTTGGAAGATTTTCATGTGCTATACTACATAAAATATACGATGTTCTATAAAATTGCATACATTGGTATTTTGGAAGATTTTCGTGTGCTATACAACATAAAAGTCACGAAGTTCGTTAAAGTGGCAAAATTTGGTCTTTTTGAAGATTTTCGTGTGCTATACTACATAAAAGTCATTAAGTTCATTAAACTTGCAAAGTTATGTATTTTTGATGATTTTCGTGTGCTATATACTACATAAAAGTCACGAAGTTCGTTAAACTTGCCAAGTTTGTTATTTTTGATGATTTTTCGTGTGCTATATACTACATAAAAATCACGAAGTTCGATAAACTTGCAATTATTGGTATTTTGGAAGATTTTAATGTGTAAAACTCACGAAGTTCGTTAAATTTGTAAAATTTGGTCTTTTTGAAGATTTTTCGTGTGCTATACTACATAAAAGTCATGAAGTTCGTTAAACTTGCATACATTGGAATTTTTGATGATTTTCGTGTGCTACACTACATAAAAGTCACGAAGTTCCTTAACCTTGCAAACTTTGTAATTTTGCAAGATTTTCGTGTCGTATCCTACATAAAATACACAAAGTTTGTTCAACTTGCAATCTTTGGTACTTTGGAAGATTTCCATGTGCTATACTACATAAATACACGAAGTACGATAAGCTTGCATACTTTGATATTTTGGAAGATTTTCCGTGTGATATAAACTACATAAATTTCACGAAGTTTGTTAAACTTGCAAAATTTGGTCTTTTTGAAGATTTTCGTGTGCTATAATACATAAAAGGCATGAAGTTCGTTAAACTTGGAAAAACTTGATAATTTGAAAGATTTTTGTGTGCTATACTACATGAAAGCCAAGAAGTTCGATAAGCAAGCATACATTGGTATTTTGGAAGATTTTCGTGTGCTATAATAAATAAAATTCACGAAGTTATTTACCCTTGCAAAATTGGGGTTTTTGAAGATTTTCTATGCTATACTACATAAAAGTGACGAAGTTTGTTAAAATTGCAAAGTTTGGCATTTTTGAAGATTATCGTGTGCTATATACTACATAAAATTCACGAAATTCGATAAACTTGCAAACTTTGATATTTTGGAAGATTTTTATGTGCTATACTACATGAAATACACGAAGTTCTATAAACTTGCGTACATTGGTATTTTGGAATATTTTCTTGTGCTATACAACATAAAAGTCACGAAGTTCGTTAAAGTTGCAAAATTCGGTCTTTTTTAAGATTTTCGTGTGCTATACTACATAAAAGTCATTAAGTTCGTTAAACTTGCAAAGTTATGTATTTTTGATGATTTTCGTGTGCTATATACTACACAAAATTCACGAAGTTCGATAAACTTGTAAATATTGGTATTTTGGAAGATTTTAATGTGTTATACTACATAAAACTCACGAAGTTCGTTAAATTTGTAAAATTTGGTCTTTTTGAATATTTTTCGTCTTCTATACTACATAAAAGTCCTGAAGTTCGTTAAACTTACATACATTGGAATTTTTGATGATTTGCGTGTGTTATACTACATAAA